>NC_080418.1:86217791-86526124 GCF_029873635.1 Malania oleifera | reverse complement strand
TAATCTCCGCATCCTTAGGCACACACAATATGGCATGAAATTTAAGAACTTTATCATTGAAAACATTGAAATCTGATTGCTGCTCACTCAATACTTTCTCCACAATTTTCATTAACTTCGCATCTCTCATTTGAGCGGCTTTAATTTTCTCCTCTAAGGTTGGCTAAATGATCAAACTAGTAATGAACACCTATGAATTCCCTTCCACTAACTCTATACCCAACCTTTCTACGTCCATCCTGATATAATGCTGTACAACAACCGCTGAAACTGATGCACCCACCGACTTCTGACTCAAAGCATCAACTATCACAATACCCTTTCTTGGGTGGTAAATAATGGTACATTCATAGTCTTCAACTAACTAAAGCCATCTCTGCTACCTCATGTTCAACTCTTTTTGAGTGAAAAAGTATCTAAGGCTCTTATGATCAGTAAATATTTCATACTTTTCACCGTATAGATAGTGCCTCCAGATCTTTAATGCATAAACTACAGCAACCAACTCCAAGTCATGCATAGGATAGTTCTTCTCGTACTCCTTGATTTGGCAAGAAGCGTACACAATGACTTTTCCATGTTGCATTAATACACACCCGAGTCCTTTCTGAGATGCATCACTGTAGATCACAAATCCACCCTCTCTTAACAGAATATTCAATATTGGGGCAGTGTTGCTCCTTCAACTCTTGAAAACTCTGTTTGTATTCACTAGTCCACTCAAACTTCAAGTTTTTTCTCACAAGTTGTGTTAGAGGACCTGATAGCCTCGAAAACGCCTCAACAAACCGACATTAGTATCCTGCCAGACCCAAGAAACTTCTAACCTCGTGCACATTCTTTGGTCTCGCCTAATCAACTACCGCCTCTATTTTTCTCGGGTCCACTGAAATTCCCTCCCTAGACACTACATGTCTTAGAAATTGAACATGTTCTAGCTAGAACTTGTATTTTTTAAATTTAGCAAACAAATTCTTTTCCCTTAGTACTTGAAGTAACAGTCTCAAATGAGCTTCATGTTCTACAGGGTTCTCGAATAAGCCAGGATGTCATCGATGAACACCACCACAAATTGATCTAAGTACTCGTGGAACAGCCTATTCATCAGGTCCATGAATGCCATAGGAGCATTCATAAAATCAAACAGCATAACCAAAAACTCGTAATGACCATACCTAGTACGGAAAGTCGTTTTTAGTATATCCTCTAATTTAACCTTCACCTGATGATACTTGGATCACAGATCGATTTTGGAGAAAATATGTGTACCCTTTAGCTGGTCAAACAAATCATTAATACGAGGTAATGGGTACTTATTCTTTACTGTCATCTTATCAATTTCCCTGTAGTTGATGCACATCCTCATCAAGCCATCTTTCTTCTTTACAAACAACATCGGCACTCCCCAAGGTGATACGCTCGGTCTGATGAACCCTTTACCATGTAATTCCTGCAATTGCACCGTTAGCTCCTTTAATTCAATCGGAGCCATTCTGTATGGAGCCTTAGAAGTTGGTGTTGTTCCTAGATTCAATTCAATGGCAAACTCCACTTCTTAATAAGGAGGAAATCCTAGTAAGTCCTTTGGAAAAACATCTGAGAACTCCTTTATCAGTAGGATATCCTCCATCTTAAGTCCTTCCTTTAGTGCTTCTTTTACAAATGCAAGGTACTCCTGGTTACCCTCTAGAAGTAATCTATTTGCATAAATTTCAGAAAGGATCTGTGGTGTAGAGAGTACACACAACCTGATGAATTTAAACTCCCGAGCCTTAGGAAGTCTGAACACTACCTCCTTCCTATGGCAATTCATACCCGCATAGCTGGATGCTAGCAAGTCCATCCCCAAAATGGCGTTGAACACATGCATGTAAAAAACAATTAAGCTAGTAGGCAGCATTCTCCTTTGAATCTACATTGGGTAGTCTCTAATCACCATACTACACACCACAACTGACCCTAGCGACATTACCACACCTAACTCGACATCTAACAACTATGTCTATACCTCATACAATTTAACCAATCCCCGATATATGAAAGAGTGCATCACACTTGAACCAAATTACACAGCAACACTATCGAAAAAAAAAAATGGAAATAGTACCTATCACCACATCACCGAAGTTCTCCACATCTCCTGACGTAAGTGAGTACACCCGTGACTGGGCATTGCCCCTCTGGTGACCACCTCAGGTTGCCTAGTTACCTCTCCGATATTGATGTTGTAAAGGAGCATGAGCCAACGCCGCATTGTTGTGCTACACCATATGCCTTGCCCTACCACACTTGTAGCAAACATATGATCCATCCTTGCACTTGGCCCAATGCCTTTAGTGGCATTTGAGACAGGAAGGATGCAATGAATCCCCTTAATAGGCTTGATATCCAATCCCCTATTGCTAGCCCGTGAAATTACCAAGCCTCCTCCATGAACTCTAGTTGGCGCTGGTCTGAAATCCCTGAGGCAAGGGCCACTTCTTTGGGTTCACTACTTTCTCACCCTCCTAAATGCTGGCCTCAACTACCATGGCCTTGTCTACCAACTCAGAAAAACTCTGTGCAACCAGCGCCACCACCTGTGCATGTATTCATTGTCTCAAAACTTTCTCAAACCTTCGGGTCTTCTTTGGCTTGTCCAAGATTATATATGGAGCGAAGTGGGATAGCTCCACACACTTGGTCGTGAACTGTTGTACGGTCAAGTGTCCTTGAGTCGGATTTAGGAACTCCTCTGCCTTAGACTCTTGGGTAGAAGTAGGAAAGTATCTATCGAAGAAAACCTCCCTGAAACGGCTCCAAGTTATAATCGCAGGTTTTGGCCACTGTTCCTCCACCATTTTTTCCAATCTCCACCACCTCTTTGCTTCCCCCACTAATTTAAAAGTGGCATATTGCACCTTCTACTCCTCCATGCACTCCAGCACACCCAACAGTTCCTCAATCTTTTGAACCCAATCTTCAGCTATGATCAGGTTCACTCCTCCTGCAAATGTCGGAGGATTTGTTCGGGTAAACTGCTGAAAAGTGAAGCCCCAACCAACCGGTGGCTAATCCTGCTCTCTAGAGTCCCTCCAGTTCTTCTTCCTAGCCTACTACGCTATACTTCGCAGCACTGCCAAGCCATCCATATCATCCTTACTGGAAGTATGCACGTGATTATCCCCTCCAGCTATGATGTCCTTTCCCCTAGAATCCATCCTGAGGATAAGATAGAAACCAACTTAGAAATTCCACATTTATCATGATTGATGCAAGTATTGAACAAAGAAATCAATATATTATATGAGTTCTCAGCTTAAGGTTCATTCTCACAATCCTGCCACAAAACCATCGACGATTTTTCTAGAGGGTCCCAAAACCATCAATACAAAAGCTAAATTATAGAGACCTCTTTTGAAGAAAACTGGCGACGATTTTATATTCCTTTAGGAAACCATCGACGATTTGACTTCTGCAAACCATACTAAACTATTTTGCTCATATAAACTTGGTCAAACACAAGTATCGGCCTCTAATCACAACACCGAGATGAACACATACTCATCTGAGCTAATGTTCCAACATAAGTATCCAAGTTCCAGTCTCTCAACCCTAAAACGAAACCATCGATGGATTTGCCACGTTCTTTTTCTAAAATTGTCATTCCAGGAAAAACACAGAAGACCGTCGAAGGATCTCTGCCTCCAAGCTTCCAGATCAAAACTCATCCTAACCTAACTATTCTTATCTTCATCTTATCTAAACATATACTCCGGTAATCATCCACTATCAAATTCTGTAGAACCTAGCAAACCTAGGCTTTGATACCACCTATAATGCCCCGACCTGTCACGTGGAGCTCGGGGTTCTACTTTAGTGACGCTTGTGTACCTGATACCTTATTTATTATAAAAATACAGTAGAAATAAATAGTACATTCTCCCAAAATACATATCAGGGTACTCGCCTTTCTGAGCAAGCCCTCGGGCGTAGAGTTTACTTTGCCATTAACATTCATGCAATTTAATTCACATACAAATACTCACACCTTTACAGTTGAAAAATATGCATTTACTTCCTCACTATAAACTTGTTCAGTAAATAATAACATTGTTTACACAAATTAGCATATATGCGTAAAGGACACTCCCTAAAACTAACGACATGCTTAACCCCCATGATGGATTGTGCTGCCCGAAGGCTGGACTAAGCCCTGGGGGACCAACCCAGAAAAAGTCAAAGTAAACATCTGCGACTACATCCGCAGGCATCTGCAACCCATTGTAGGTCTGATTGCCTTACCACTTCCAAGTTCAGACCCCAGGGAAGGTACAACCTCTACGTAGACCAATGGGCTGAAACCACCCTACACCTCTCAGTACAGTGTGGGCACATATAGCCAAATAATAATTCCTTAGCAATGGTACCATTCTCACAATAGAACTGGTTCTCAGGGTTCTTAAATTGTATCATGCAATTTAAGCAATAAAAATTGTAGTATAAATCCAATTTCATATACAACCAGCCATTTAATAAAACCTAAGCCCCGACCATAAAAAAAACCCAGCTCACAGTCGTTAAATAAAACTCAGCCCTTGGTTGTTAAATATAACCCAACCCTTGACCATCAAGTAAAATCTGACCTGCAGCCGTTAAATAAAACCCAGTATTTTGCAAAGGCAGTTCTAGTATATTTCACAAACAATTCAGTATTTTTCACAACCATACCCAAGTGCAATTATACCATGACCCATATCGATTATTCACCTTCTGCACAATTTTAGTATTTTGAACATATCCATTTAAACAACCAAGAAAATATAGTATGTAGTTTGCAAGATAAAACCCAATTTTCCACTGTTCATTTTATCCATGATACCATATCATGTATCCTATATTTATAAAGTCCATTTTGAACTGTAGGTTTTTGAAATAACTTTTGAAATCAAGTACATATATATATATATATATATATATATATATAACAGTTTAATTGGTTCAAACTTAATAAAAACTTGACTTAACTTAATCCCCTTACTTGTTCCTGAGAAAAAAACCAATTCTGTTCGAAAAACAAAAAACCCTACCTTTTCAATCCCACTGCCGAAAACGATTCGGTAAGCTAAGAAAAAAGAGGAAGATGATCAGAGGCCGAGCACGAGCTTCGGGTCAGCCTATGGGAGAGAGAGAAAGAGAGAGAGAGACGAGAGAGTGAGAGTAGAGAGAGAGAGGAAATTTTGAAGTTATAAGAAAATATACTTTTCTTAGCCCTCAAGTAAGCAGATCCATAGGAAAACCATCGATGGTTTTCCCTACTTTCACAAAACTATCGACGGTTTGGTAGTTGACCTACCCCTATTGACTAAAACTAGTGATAGTTTTCCCAAGCTCTATAAAACCTTCGACAGTTTGGGTCTTGCCAAACAAATTTTCTTCTTTTCCTTTTATTTTCCTTTATTTCTCTCTTTTATATTTATTTTGTTTTATTTTTTGAGTTTGTGTTTCTATAATTTGGGACACTCAAAGGTCTAATTAGATGTTTAGTGAAGTCCCTAGAGCGTCAGTGCATTTAAGGAAGAAAGACCTTGTTCAACCATGTGAAGCGACTAGCTACCAACAGGGGCGACCAAGGCAATAGATGCAACCTCCATGGTTCAAGCCTGAAATAGAACAAATGTAAGGTTTGACTAAGTCATTGACACAGTGACTTTTTAGGGTGGCTAGATCCAGGGGTTGAAGTTGATAGAAGATAGAATTACCGAGAGCATCGACCAAATGCTCGACTAGAGAGACTATCACGGGCGATAGAGTTAAGTTCCTATGATTTCCTGAAGCTCGAGATCCTGTAAGCCTCAACTATAGACTTGACAAACAAGACCCGACTGTGTGACCATGTCAAGAATAGCTGAATTCATGGTTTCCCAAAAGCTCCGACTAGGGCGCAGCCAAGGAAGAACATGGATGCTACCTGATCGAAACTGACAATCTGCATTACGAGATACTAGTAGAAGTTGCCATTTTTGAATTTCAAACCTTACAAACCCTAATGGGTATAAATGGTAGCAATGAATATGTTTTAGGGGTTCCTCTTTGGCCTCTCTTAGGTTAGTGACAGAATAAAGATGTCATTGAGAGCCATTGTAGATTAGTTGGAGTATATTTCAATACTTATTCTAGTTTGTGTAAGAAATATTCAATGACCTGTGACAACCAAAGAGGCTCTTGTGCTTTCGCGTAGATTACATGATCATTCAATTATACCTACAGTCGTTTGTGACAAATGATTTGAATACAAATGACTGATATTTTACATGCTTTCTCTTTACCGCTTTCATCAACTCACTTTCCTTTACTGCTTTCCTTTATAGATTGACTATAATGAATACCTGGTAGATACAATAGCACTTCTACAGCTTTGGTGAGGTATACGTATTAGGCTACAATCTCCCATCGAGGTTCTCGTGATCATTGTGATAGAGTATACTTCGGTTCCCGACCGTGCTTTTGACGGTTGGTGCACCCTTGCTACTCTAGGCCACCAAATGACTCCTTGGATTGTTTAGCTGGGTTCCAAGTAGTTTAATGTGGTAAAATCACTAAACTTAGATTACACACACGACATCCTAGGTTTGATTCATGATTGAGCACTGCTTTGTAGGAGTAGAGTTAAGTTAGATTTACATGCTTTCTTTTACATGATTTTAAGTAGTTGATAGAATACACCTTGAAAAATACCATCTTTTAACTTTTCTGTTACACAAGGCTCTAGTAAATAAATTTGGAAGTAGTTTGATAACTGTTCTTTAAGTTCTTAAGGATTGACACCCGACTTCCCTACTTTCTACTAAACTTGGGATTTTTAGGTGGTACAAATATTATTTTTGGTAGTTAAGGACCCAAGCCTTGGTGAGCCTTCCAACGGCAAGGCTCTAGAGTATTTTCGTTTGAGAGTATTTGGTTGCACATGCTTTGTCCATCATCCTCTTACTGAGCGCTCTAGGTTTTCTACACGATCCTCTATGTGCGTGTTTCTTGGTTATGGTGATGGATAAAGGATATCATTGTTATGATTTGGTAACACAAAAACTTTATGTTTTTTTTCATGTCACCTTTCTTGAACACATTCCTTTCTTCTCTATTACAACAAGCTCTAGTATCTTAAATGAGTCTCAAGTTTTAAATATTGATCCATTTAGTTGTGATATTGATTTAGTGTCTTCCCCAGTTTCTCCTATTTGTTCTCCTTATTCTTCACTTTCTTCTGTAGGTACAAATCCCCCATCATTTTTTTTGGACTCCTCTTCATCTTCCAATCATGAAGACCTACATCTTCTCATTATCCAACGTGACTGCGTAAGCCCCCTTCTCATCTTGATTTACATGTTATTGCATCTAATTCTTGTTATTCTTCTAGTGTTGGTACTTTTTTAGTTTCTATTCATTCCCATTGTGAGCCTGCTTCCTATAAGGAGGCAACTCTTGACCCTCTTTGGCAACATGCTGTGAATGAAGAACTTGCTGCTTTGTATAAGACTAGCACGTGGGAGTTTGTACCTCTTCCTCCTGATAAAATGGTAGTGGGATATCATTGGGTCTACAGGATCAAAACTAAGTATGATGATTATGTTGGGATATAAGGTCCATTTGGTTGGAAAAGGGTTTACTCAAAATGTTGGTTTTGATTATGAGGAGACATTTGCACCAGTTGCTAAGATGACATTTGTACGTACTTTGATTGCAATAGCTTCTATTAACTAGTGGAACCTCTTGTAGTTAGATGTAAAGAATGCCTTCCTAAATGGGGATCTTGAAGAAGAAGTTTATATGTCTCCACCCCCTTGTGTCTCTCATCGTCCAAGGGAGGTTTGTAGACTGAGAAAAGTTTTTTATGGTCATAAAAATCTCCCAAGGCTTGGTTTGAGAAGTTCTCTAAAGTACTTTATTCTTATGGCTTCCGCTCAAGTGATCATGATCCTGACTTGTTTACTTGTTATACATATGTTGGGTGTATTATTATCCTTCTTTTATGTAGATGATATGCTTTTAATTGGAGATGATACAAATAGGATTGCAGAATTGAAATCAGAGCTGCACCACTACTTTGAAATGAAAGATTTGGGACCCCTATTATACTTCCTTGGAATTGAGGTAGCCTATTCTCCTAAATGTTATCTCCTCTCTCAGTCTAAATATGCAGCTAATGTCACTCAAAAGGCTCATCTTACTGATGCTTGAACTGTAGAAACTCCTCTTGAACTCAATGTTCATTATACCTCTTCTAATGGGGTTTAGTTGGCTAATCCAACTTTATATCGTAGTGAAGGGTAAAGTGTACTCCCAATAGGGGGGTGAATTGGGTTTTTAAAAATTTTCTTTGAAAACCCTTTGTTTTACAAGTTCCTTTAGTTAAGTGTTAACTCCAACTAACTTTCCTTTCAGCAGTCACACAAACACAATGATCAATAATCCTTTGAACTTTAACTAACAATCTTTTCAACTTCAATCTTTTATGTTAATGACCAGCTTAACTAAATTCTTAGAATCAATGAGTATGATAATATCAAGATGATTTTCAAATGATCAAATAAATCAAGCTTACAACTTTCCTTTAATAGAATAATGAGTCTCAACAGAATAACTTTGCTTGTGATATTCAACTTATAATAATTCAAATTAGCTTTTCTTTTCAAATCATAATAAAGTCAAATTTTTCTTAAGATTAATCTCACCTTTAACACGCAGCACTTTATAATTTTAGTTTAATTCTTCAATTTATAACCAAATTCCAAAATTAATAATTCTCCTCAGCTATGGACAATGATAGCTTTAATGTATGATTTCAATGATTCAAGTTGAAGTGTTTATATTTGTTTTTAGAATAAATAATTCAATCATTCAATATTTATCTCAGTTGTGCATTCAACAATTTAGATTTAAAAGCTTTATCAAAAACTCAATCAATAAATCAATATAGTTCTTTTGATCAGTGTTCCAGCAATTCCCAATGAACAATCAACTCTTAGCAATTAATTAAACATACACGTAGTTAATATATTTGTAGTAAATCAAAGAGAGTATGGAGAACAATTGTAGACCGTATTTTTATAAGATTCTTCCTGAAGCCTACATCCTTGTCCCAAGTAATTGTTGTGAGGATTTCAACTTTTTTTATTAGGCCAAAGTTACAACCTCTCTCCTTCTCAGGTGGAGTTTTCTCTCTAATAAGAATCCCCTCTCGTTAGGCAAAGATTCAATCCACTGAACTGTCAAAACAAACCTCTCTCTAACAATAATACCCCTTCTTGCTAGTCAAACGATTCAACAATCCGGATTTCTAATTTAGAATTGAAATTCTCAATGTAAATAGATTAGAAAATTTGTATTTTGTATGTGCTTGCTAGTTGTTTTTTAATTCATGTGAATAACATGTATTTATAGAGTTAAAAAGTAATTTTTCATGTTGCCCAAGTTACTTGGAGTAATAACTTTCTAAGATCTAAGTCCTCATGTATTTGCTTTGCTTGTCAATGTCTTCATGATTCTATATATTTGACTTGACTTCAAGCTTCCATAGACTTTATGCTCTGTAAGATCTTGTAGCATTAAGTTCAAGCTTTTAACAGTCTTGTTAAGCACTTGATATTGATCACTCGACTCACTTGATTTTGATCTAAAAACACTTGAGTCACCTAAAACTTTACTTAACCTAATATATTAAGTTCGTTTGATTTTTTATCATCAAAATAAGATTCTAAACCTTGTTAGGCCAACAATCTCCTTCTTTTTTATGATGACAAACAAGGAGCAAAAATGAGTAAGCCTTAATAAGTCTCCCCCTTACAATATGCATCAACTTAACAATATTAGTAATATTAAGATCAATTTCAGTATCATGTTCATATATCAAGATTAGCTCAATATCACATCATGTCATAATTCAAGATCAATTATCATGCTCATATATTTGATTTCATAGTTAAGCCAATATACATACTTAGGTATCCAGTGTCATGCTCAATTTTTACCCAAAAATTATCCCCCTTTTGACATCAATCAAAAAGAGTTAGATAGCAAGAAAAACATATAAATACTAAGGCAATGAGAAATCATAAGAAAAAGTATATATGTAGTGAAGGCACAAAACAGAAACTTTGCATTCATCGTACATGAAAAATAGACATTAAGTCCCAAAATAGCATGAGCAAATACAAAAGATTGTATATCCGAATTTTTAATATTTTCTAGTAATGAACATAAATCATGATATCATTACTTAACAAGTATAACTCCCCTTGAATGAAATATATTTCATATTCAATATATTCAGAATTTCATTCTTGAAGTGCAAACTATGAAACCATGTATAATATGAGTGTAAATATCATGTGAAGCTATTATTATTATCAATCATGTTTTTATTTTTATCATGACATGCTCCTGCTTAGTTTGCCCACATTCAGTTTTACTAAATTTTATCCCCCTTTTGATATCAACGAAAGGATAAACCAAAAAAAATATTATGCAAAGGTACTAAGGACCACAAAATTTCGCATCAATAACATAGTTCATAAGCGAACATATATTTCAATCATAACATGGTTATCCATCATTTAGCATGCAAAAGCTATATAATATAATCCAACATCAGCATGTGAACTAAGAAGGTCAAGAGAAACAATATGTTGTGTGTATTTTTCTAAGTAGCAGTTTCTGATATGATCATGGAGTGAAAGCTTTTAATAATAATTTCAAAAAACTTCTTAGTTGAACTTTTCTTCTTGAATCAACCACATGTTGTGAGTATTTAAAAAATAATTTCATTGCACCTGTAATACTTTAACCAACTGAATTTCAGATTCTTCACTTTGGAGCTTCTTTGAGTGTTTTAATTAGTCAGCTAGGTTTCTTTTTCATTAGTTGTTCTAAATCTCAAGTTTATGCAAAGGGCAACATATGTTGTGCTCTTAGTGTTTTAAACATTAAGAGTTTATAACCTTTCAACAATTCAACTAAGGTTATGTCATTTCTTCCTATTAGTTGTAGTTGATATAATGAATCATTTACCATGATATGCACAACTTTTTAGGTTCTTTACCCCCATAGACATATCTATTAGTATCTTAAATTTTAGGCATTTATTTACTATCAGAGTGCATTTATAAGCATTGCTAAATTTCTTCTTATATTTGAATTGGCTACCTTAAGCCCTGTAGCCTATGGAGGCATTGCCATCCTTTTCATTTTAATCCCAATTTAGATTTCTCGATTCCTAAAAAAGGGAATAACTAATCCTAAGAGCTATGGATTCCTTAGTTTATGAACTAGGCTTTCATCTTGGTACCCATACTTTCTTCAGATTTTATGGTTTAATGAGAGATGTTTCTTTTACTCTCCAAACATGTTTAGTTTTCACGCTTTTTCTCTTTAATGGAAATTCAAACTTTATATGTCCCTTCTTCTTATATAGGAAGCATGTGGTGTGAGTGTAAGCATTTGAGGAGGTGCTAGCATAGTTTTTAGAGGCTTTTACAAAGTACCCTATGTAGAGGTTATTTTTCCTTGTGTTATCAACTCATCCTAAGCTTTCTTTATCCAACGACATTCATTGTGATCCAATGATTTTATCAAGGTTTTCGTTTCCTCTAGTAAAATTGCATATGACTTTGGCTTGATCGTCAATTTTTTTTTTTTAAGATCACAAATTTCCGGGTCTTGTATATTTTTATGCTTTACTTGCATCATTACTGGATTTTGAGACATTTTATTTATTTTTCTTTCTAATTTAGATATATACAGATCTTTCTCATGTTCCATAAAACATTGGGATCTTAGATATTTGAATTCTTTCATCACCTTTTCATTCTTGCTTTCCAAACTCTTGATTTTTAAATCCTTTTCTCTTTCAGTAAGATTTTTAGATTCTAATTCTTTCATTATAGCTTCATTCTTATTTTTCAATGAAGTGTATCGTTTCGTCATATTAACTAGAATCTTTTGAACCTTGAATACTTCACTTTGTAGTTCTTCATAAAATGACATACTCTCATAATTGGATTCATTAGATGAATCGTCACAAGAATCATTAAATGATTTGGATAAGGAGCTTTGTACTTCATCATCGTCCCATGCCACAAGACAACCATTTGCAATCTCTTGGTCACTTGATTCACATTCTAATCTACTGGTATTTATATTATATCATGTAGTGTCCTTCATTGCCCTTTTAATTTTCTTCTTAGCATCCTTCTTGGGATGTGGACAATCTGGTTTTATGTGGCCTACTTTCTTGCAATTATAGCATGTAGGAAGTTCATTCCTTGTTTCCTTTTTATTGGTTTCTCCTTTATCTAATTTGGAGTCTCAAATTTTTCTTGTAAATTTATTCTTCTTTTTAAAGATTTTTGTTAGTCTCTTGGTTATAAGGGCTACATCATTTACATCCATTGTCTCTTCATCTTCATTGCTAGAACTTTCATTTGAGGCTTTAAAAGCAATTGATTCCTTGGTTTTAGATTTTCCACTTCTTTCGTTTATTGCCATCTCATATATGAGGAGAGAACCTATTAATTCATTTAGGGAGGTTTTTTCAAATTTTTTCCTTCAGTTATTGCAGTGGCCTTAGGTCCCCAAATCGATGAAAGTCCTCTGAGGATTTTCTAGATCATCTCATATGTAGAGTAGTTTTTCCCTAAGGCATTGAGTGAGTTTATTATGTGTGTGAACCAAGTGTATATACTAGTAATGGTGTCATCGAGATTCATCCTAAAAGCTTCAAACTCGCTAGTGAGAATATCGATTATGTTATCTTTTACATCAATAGTACCTTCATAGGTTACTTCAAGTTTATCCCATATTTTTTTAGCTAATTTACATGTCATGACCCTATTGAATTCATTTACATTAAGAGCACAATATAGTGCATTCATTGCACTAGAGTTTATCTGCAGCATTTTTAGGTCATTATTGGTCATCTCTTTTTCTTCCTTAGGTACATCTTTGTTGTCTAAGATTTTAGTAGGGATGAGGTCACCATGTGTGACTACTTTCCAAGCCTTCCAATCCATGGTTTGAAAATAGACTCTCGTTCGTTGTTTCAAAAATGTGTAGTTCACACCGCAGAAAATAGGCGGTCTAGATGAGGATTGACCTTCAGCAAATGGAGATACACCTAGGTGTGGCATAGGGATCTTTATGTAGCTTCTAGTTTAATATTTACTACAACCCCACTCTGATACCAATTGAAAAGTAAGGTGCAATCCTAAAAAGGGGGTGAATTGGGTTTTTAAAGTTTTCTTTGAAAACTCTTTAATTTACAAGAGCATTTAGTTAAGTGTTAACCCTAACCAACTTTCTTTTCAGCAGTTACACAAATACAATGATCGATAATCCTTTGAACTTTAACTAACAATCTTTCCAAGTTCAATCTTTTATGTTAATGACCATCTTAATTAAATTCTCAGAATCAATGAATAATGATAATATCAAGATGATTTTCACATGATCAAATAAATCAAGCTTACAACTTTCCTTTAATAGAATAATGAATCTCAACATAATAACTTTGCCTTGTGATATTCAACTTATAATAATTCAAATAAGCTTTTCTTTCAGATCATAATAAAAGTAAACTTTTCTCAAGATTAGTCTTAGCTTTAACATTCAGCACATCAGAATTTTAATTTAATGCTTCAATTTATAACCAAATTCCAAAATCAATAATTAATCCTTAGCTATGAACAATGATAGCTTTAATATATGATTTCAACGATTCAATCTAAAGTGTGTGTTTTTTTTTTTTTTTTTTAGAATAAGGAATTCAATCACTCAAGATTTATCTCAGTTGTGCATTCAACAATTCAAATTTCAAAGCTTATCGAAAACTCAATCAACCAATAAATATAGTTTTTTTGACAATGTTTCAGCAATTCCCATTGAACAATCAGCTCTTAGCAATTAATTAAACATACACACAGTTAATATATTTGCAGCAAACTAAAGATAGTAGAGAGAAGTGTTGTAGATCGTATTTTACAAGGTTCAGTCTGAAGCCTATGTCCTTGCCCTAAGCAACCACTGTGTGGACTCAAACCTTTTTATTAGGTCAAAGTTACAACCTCTCTCCTTCTCAAGTGGAGTTCCACCTCTAACAAGAATCCCCTCTCACCAGGCAACGATTCAATCCCTTGAACAGTCAAAACAAATCCCTCTCTAATAAGAATACCCCTTCTTGCTAGTCCAATGATTCAACAATCCGTTTCCGATGAATTGAAATTCTCAATGTATATAGATAAAAAAAAAAACTTGGCTTTGTCAGCAATAGCACAACAAGAAGTTCTCAAAATTTCAGTAATAGACTTTTGAATTTGTATTCTATATGTGCTTGCTAGTTGTTTTTTAATTCACGTGAATAACATGTATTTATATAGTTAAAATGTAATTTTTAATGTTGCCCAAGTTACTTGGAGTATATCCCAAGTTTTCTCAAAGTTTGGGGGCGAAGCAATCAAGTTTGGAAACTTTCCTTCACTGTTATAAATTTAAAATCACAATGGTTAGTCGCCTAATCCTGAAGGTCAGTCACTCGTGCCTTTAAATTTTAGCGTATTTTGAAACATAGAATGAGGTTAGTTGCCTGATCATATGAGTTCATTCAATTGATCTAATGTTATCTATTTAATTTTTATTAGCATGAAATGTCAATCGCCTGATCATGAAGCATTAGTTGCATGATCGTGCAAAACATATGCTTTTAAAAAACTTTGTTTCCAAAAACTCTCTAGATTTTATACTTGTCATATTGAATCAAGATTTTTGAAAGTATTTTCCATGGGTTTTCAAAAATGGGTCTCCAAGTCAATAATGATTTCTAAGAGCTTCATGCATCCCTATTGAAATCGTTTGATGTACTTACATGAGACTCTTTCAAGATTATAACTTTCTAAGCTCTAAGTCTTCATATATTTGCTTTTCTCTTCAATTTCTTCATGTTTCCTTATATTTTGCTTGACTTCAAGCTTCAATAGACTTTAAGCTTCATAAGATCTTGTAGCATTACGTTTGAGCTTTTAACAGTCTGGTCAAGCACTTGACATTGATCACTTGACTCACTTGATTTTGATCTAAAAAAACTTGAGTCACCTGAAACTTTACTTAACTAAATATGTTATGTTCCTTTGTTATAATCAAAATAAAATTCTAAGCCTTGTTAGGCCAACATGTACTATTGTTGGCTATTTGGTTTATCTCTCCTTTACTCGATCTGATATTACGTATGTAGCTCACATTGTGAGTTAGTTTGTCTCCTCTCCTACCATGATCCATTGGGCTTTTGTTCTTCATATTTTATGTTATATCAGAGGGACATTGCATCTACATCTACTTTGGAACTTCATGCTTATTATGATGCTGATTCGGCTGGAGATCCTATAGATTGCAAGTCCACAACTTGTTTCTGCATTTTTCTTGGTGACTCTCTCATTTCCTGGAAAAGTAAAAAGCAATATGTGGTTTCTCTTTCTTTTACTAGGGATGAGTATTGTGCCATGACTTCGACTACTGCAAAAATAGTTTGGTTGCATTGGTTACTTGCTGACATGGGTGTCTTACTTTGTTGACTTTTTGAGTCTGATCCCTGTTTTGATGCTGACAAAGCACAGGTTATCCTATGTGTGTTTAAGTATGCAAACAGGTCTTAATTTCAACACACATAAGACCAAGGGACTTGAAAGCGAGAAGAAACTCCAATATCATATGTATCTGGCTCATTCCATGAAGACAAACGAGCAACAAGATTGAAAACATTTGTTCTTATTTTAAAATGCATTTTGTTTTATATTTTGGGTATGTAATAATTGCATGGCATGCATAATGTGAATGACAAGCTCAAAGACCGTAGTTTGACCTTAGGGACCAACATCATTCATTGAAAACCTTTTCTAAAAGTACTAAAATCATAATAGGGTTTTCAAAATGAATTTAGGGTCAAAATTAATTATACAAAGACTTTCGTCTACCGACGTTGGATTTTTGGGCTTAATTAAAAAGCCTAGGCCATAGACTGACCTTAAGACCCCATGCACATAATGAAAAACCCCTTAAGCTTAAATGTCACATTTACACAAACAGGGATAAAACTTAGGATCATAATTAGGGTCAAAATTATGTTTGTGAATAGCCCTCGTCGACTAAACCATTCTAGTAATAAATAGTTTGGTTGATCGAACACTTTGTTGGTTGAAAAGTCAAATGTTGACTAAGCCTCGTTTGACCGAATCCCTAGTAGCGTAAAAGCCCTGGTCGACTGAACCAGTCAGAAGTCAACAAGTTTACTTCTCATGATTAACTATTCTGAATTGAACATACCATCCTAAGTTGACTAAACCATAAAGTGATTGACCCCCTAGCTACTCGGACGACTAGATCTATAGTTCATTTTGGCCACGGTCGACCGAATCTAGATGAGTAGCCGACCATCTCTTGATTTGGTCAACCGAACCCACAAAGGGTTCGGAGTCGCCCTAAGACGGTCGACCATATTCTTAGTTAAAAATTGTCATGATCGACCGAACTTGTTAAAGTGGTCAACTGAACCTTTTATATGGTTGAATGAACCTATCGAGTTTGTAAATTTTTTACCGAGATAAAATGAGGTTAATTTTATTAATTGTCATTAAATATTTTCCAAAATGTCTCCTATGTTGCCAACGGTTATATTTTTTGAAAATTCTATGTATACCTCCCCATTTGTATTAATTAGTATGAGATTAGTAAATTGATTAAGGAAAAATTCTCTGAAATTTTTATACTCATACTCCTCTTTTTGCTCAAATTCTTTGAATCTATCAAAGCATACTACTCATTCTCCTTACACATTGATTTGAAAATCCTTTTTAGAGAGAATTCATTTGGACATTGATTCTTCATTCTAGGCATAATACTCTCACTCTTATTTATTTATTGAAAAATCCTTTTGAGAGTTTTTTTAAAGGTTACCCCATATATTTTACTTGATAAATATCTTTGGGGTGATTGTGTTCTCGTTGCAAAATTATATTTAAGCAAGAATCTTAGTTCCCCTAAGCTTTATTTTAAAAACTAGTTTTGGGAAAATTTTTTGCATATTGAAAAGAGTACCTTGAGCATATTTTTATTTTAATATCTTTGTTTGGAAGGTCTCTTACTCTTTGTTAGTAAGAAAGCTATTTTTCACACTTGATTTTCATTGAGAAACATTTTTGGTGAAAAAATACACATTCTTACATTGAGCTTTAATTCGTATCATATGTGAGTGTATTGAGCATATTGTTGTACATCATTTGCTTGTATTAAAAGGATTACAGTTGTTCACAAATTATTTGATTCTCTATTTTTTTTCCGATCAATGGTTGAATGAGGTAGACTAGCCCTATGAATAGTCCCGAATTGCTCAGACTCGGTTAGGAGAGCACCAAATTCGTTCAGACCCAGTTAGGAGAACTAGGTGCACCATCCTATTAAGGTGTTGTAAAGGTTGGGTCAACCCTGTTAATCTGACCTAGGGTATTATCTTGCCTAGTAAGGAGAGGGAGGCTGTAAATGGTGTCACTCCACCCGTGAAGTGAGCAACTAGTGGAATCCTCTTGCTTGTGAGCTTGTGTGGGGATGAAGGCAATATTGGCCAAACCCTAATAACATATTTTGTGTCGGCTCTCTGTTTAATTTCCACACTTTCAATTCTGCACATGTATGCTAGTACTTGAACAGCTATGAATGTTTTAATTACTTTAAATATTTGCATACATACTTATTTGAGGAATGTTGAGCTTGCTATATTTGTCTTGATCATTTGCTCAGTTTTATATGAGTGGGTAATTGGAATTTTCTTAGAAAGACCCTAGGTTGCAAAATATTGGTTGAGGATTTAACCTAGGTAGAAAGTTTTAAATACCCAATTTTACCCTCCTCTTGGGAATACACCAATTCCAACAATTGGTATCAAAGCCTCATTGCACTAGACTTAAACTTTTTTGTAAAAGATCGCAATGACACATTGGTGTATCCCTATTCGACGAGGGTTTGTCACCTTCTTACCCTCCTGTATTTTGTGGTGCCAATTAAACCCACTAGAAAATTAGAATGAGTGTATTTATAAAATCTATGAATTGGAGGGCCTATCAGGTGATTGATAAAGGAATTTGTATACCTGTGAAAATGATATTACTTTGATGCATGCGAATTCACATGCCATGAATTTACTATATTGCATTTTAGATTATACTATTTTTCTTGAGATTAT
Source organism: Malania oleifera (assembly GCF_029873635.1). NCBI lineage: Eukaryota > Viridiplantae > Streptophyta > Magnoliopsida > Santalales > Ximeniaceae > Malania > Malania oleifera. The sequence continues at coordinate 86,507,868 of NC_080418.1, read as the reverse complement.
GGCCTGTACAAATGTGATGGAGATCTAGGTTGAGCTGGAAAAGAGATATGAAGAGATCCAGGAAAAGGAGACCACCACTCCAGATGTGTCATGTTCATATGATTAGGGAGTGGTAAATGATACGGTAATTGTATTAACAGAAAAAAGGTATATGATTCTCACTCTAGCTCAATTGATGATTCTTATGTCAAATGGTGTGTTGTATCTTGTGTTGAATCATCCATTGAATATTGTGATAGTTCTGTTATTGATGCACTTGATGATTCTCATGTTGAATACTAGAATATATCATGCAATGAATCATCTGATTGCTCCGGTGATAATTTTTTTAATAGCTCATGCAATAATTCGTGTGATGCATGTCGTGATGATTCTTGTGCCAAATCTTGTGATATATTATATGCTGAATCATCTATTGAATATCATAGTATTTCTGTTAACGTTGTACACATTGATTCTCATGAAAAATATTGTAATATATCTTATGATGAATCATGCTATGAGCTTAATGACGAAAGCATGCTCTTTAATGAAAAACTAGTAAAAGCTTTATTTAAAATGCAAAAGTTATGATACCTAAACATAAATTATTTTTGAGAAATGAAAATAAAAGGGTGGCAAAAAGACTTAAAAAAATTTAAAGAATATCATGCTACTCTAAAGAGGAAAAAGGTTGAAAGAATTTTGAAAATCATTTGCTTAAAAAGAAAAACTGAACATCACTCTAAAATGTTTTTCAATTTCACAAGTGAGGTAGATAACCAAAATAAACCCTTAGGAATCAAAAAGAAAGATCATTTTAAAAAGGGTTCAGGATTGATAAATAAATTCCATAGTCATTTGTCTACCTCATTTTGTTAAAATAGAACAAACAAGCAATTTTTTTCACACATATACAAAATTTGCTTGTGTTGTAAGATGATATGGCACATTCGGTTTACTTGTACATCTAAAAGTGTCAAAGGCATGGACAAAGAAATGTTGTGGGTAATTTTGAGGGCAAACCTCTTGGGATCAAAGGACGGTCGAATTCCAATAGGAACTACATAAATGTTTAAAAATCCTTCCTTAGATCTTAAGATTAGGTTTAGGAAGCCTGGGGAGTAATATGTGCTTAAAATGTAAAAGCTTAGTATTTACATCCACTATACATAATTTTGTATACTAAGAACCTTAGAGAAAATCAAGCCAATATGTATACATTCAAGTTACATACATCCAATCTAAACTTAACACGAATATATATCATAACGATTGGATAAAATATGAAAACATTGGCTATAGCATACTTGAGTAAACTCCACTTCCAAATGGACATGACATTCTTGCTTGGTAAATAATTCTACATATTTAATTCATGATTAAAGATAAAACATCTTAAGTTAAGCAACTATTGTTCATTCCATAGAGATGAGATTTAGAGTTCAATCATATTCTATATATCTTTGACCCTAATCTCATTAATCAAAATCTGGTTATCACTCTAGGTATAAGCACCAATGATAATAAATTCCATATCTATCTAGTGCTAATAAAAAGTCATCCTCCTTGTAATCAAAATTAGAGGCATCCACTAGGGGATTGTTCCCTTTGAGTTCAAAATAAAAATCCTCTAATTTTGGTTTTTTTCTTCCATAGGAAATCTTTACTATACCACAATCACATCAGGTAGAGATTTTGTATATTCCTTGGTTCATATCCTTGCTTCAAATAGTAATTATATCTAAATGATACATTCCATTCTCCAAAGAGTTGTATTAAAAAATTCATACATTCCTAGACACTCTTTGCTCATGTCTGGACATGATTACTAAGCACAAAAATATTTTGTAAAATGTATACTCATTCTAAATATTCTTTTAAACTTAATAATAATTTAATTGTTAAGAGTATTTATCCTACCTCGCTTCATAAGCTCTCAAAATTTTAATAAAATCCTTTCAACCTTCATATCCTCTTAATAAAGTTCAATGGTTAATATGATTGTTACAAGTTTCAATATATGTGGAAATGCAAATGACTGAGAAACCTATGCACAAAATTTAAAAATGAAAAACCATTTGAACTTGTGTCTCTCACACGTATTAAGATTCATAAGAAAATAGGCAGACATTGGCTTATCACTTTAACAAATATGCATTGTGACTTTTTGGTCCGATAAGCCTAACGCAATCAACGCCAAGTTTAAACGATTGAAAATCTTAAGATTCTTGGCTAAGATATTTAGAGATGAAAAAAGCATAAAATGATTCAGTGTATAACTTAGGGGGAGCATATATTTTTCATGGTCATATAAATTAAAATGCTTTCATTATCTTATAACATTTAGGTCTACATGCCTTCATAAGAACTGCACTGAACTCAAATCCTTCCACTGCTCTTTAGTGTTTATATTTGTTGAAAATCGTGCAAATCCAAGAGGGGGGTGAATTGGGTATTTAAAAATTATAGCTTAGGTCAATCAATTTAACAACAATATTACACAACCTAGGGTCAGTCCATGCAATCAATAAATAAACATACACATGTAGTAAAATAAAGTGTGAAAAAGTAACTAGTACAAGCGATATGTTATTGGGGTTCGGCCAATACTACCTATGTCCCCCCCTTAGTACACTTGCACAAGGATTACACTATAAGCTCACTTAATGGGTGGAGCGGCACCTAATAGAACTAGGTCAATTAGCAGAAGGCTGACCTCAACCTTTACAAACAATTCTTACCAGGCTAGATTACCACCCCCTCAAGCCACACCTGGAATACAATAGTATTTTTCACAATATAACCGTGCACAATATAATTCTTCTCCGATAAGAAGATATGTACCAATATGGATCAATCAATTCACAACAATAATATAGGCAAATGTAAGCTTAGTGGTGTGATTTTGTGCAAGTAAAACTCAACAAGGTATTATCACTAATATGCTCAAGAGTGTTCCAATCAATCTATTTCTTTGAAACAATATATATCAAATCTCAATAATAAATCAAGGTTTCAAAGATGCTAATCAGATATTCAAACTATCTTCAAAAGATTTCCTTTAATGAAATGAGCACAAAAATAGTTTGAAAAATATTATAGCTTGTAGGAAATATTTTTGCACAACAAAAACAAAGCTATAGGAATCTTGTAATGGCAATGCAAAGATCCTCAAGCCTACGAGTTTATCCCAACACAAGATTTACTATATTCAAATCCGTGGGATAAACTTTGCTAAACCCCCAAAATAATATCAAACAATCAAGCCAAGCAAATGGGAGTATAAGCAATCTATACAAATCAATAACTCAATATAGAACTATAACAAAGATAAGATGTATCAAGGGAATGAATGTATGAGAGTTTTTGGAAGTGTTGTAGGAAAAATAGGATTTTTGAGTTTGAGAGAATTTTGGCTAATTATTTTTCTTAATCTATTGTTAATCCTTACAAATGAACCCATATTTATAGACAAGGGCAAAAATATAACCGTTTAGGACATAGGGGTGATAATTAGAATTATTTTAAAATCAATCAGGAAAATTAACCCCATTTAATTATTTTTAACCCTGGTAAAAGAATAAGCAATGCTAGAGATTTTGGGTGGCTGAACCTTGGTTCGATCGCCCAAATAGACTTAGTCAGAAAAGCTACTCTTGAAGGCTCGGTTGCCCGAGTCTAGGCTCGGTTGGCTGAACCCAGGTGAAAAACATTTTGTCCATCTTTCGGTTGCCCAATCTATGATTCTATTGACCGAACTCATGTGTTCGGTCACCCAAGGCCCAATTTGAACTATAAAGTTTGATCGCCCGGTTTGGTGAAAAAGTACTCTGACATGGGCTCGGTTGCCTAAGGGTGATACGTTCATTACATGCTAGGTCGCCCAAAACTAGGTCAACCCACTGACTTTTCAGTAGTTGTTTCGAACACCATAGGTTCGGCCGCCCGACCTCTCACAAATTTTGCCTGTTTAGTTTATTTTGACTTTAACTAAATCCCTTGATATTATAAGTAATTATGGGGACTAGTTTGTACATTTGTGTAGGGACCAAATGTCTTTCTAGGGTTTATGAGGACACCAAAAAAATATGGAATCGATTGACCGGCCCTAAGGTCATTCTGTCCCTATGGTCAGACTACGGTCTTGTTGAGCTTACAAATTACCTACATGCATGATATGCAAAGATTATTACAAAGCGATATAGATTATTACAAACCAAATTTAAAAAATAAATGCATTTATAATAAGAATCTTCTTTTTCTTTCTTTTGCTGTTTGGATTCTCCATGGAGTATGCTAGGAGTATGATCTTTAAGTCTTTCAGGCTTCCAAAAATCCTTTCTTATGTGTGTATACTGAATTAATGACCTATTCAAGTACTAGGCACATATATTAGTAATATGTAGTTTGTGATAATCAAAACTAGGGATCGGACTCAAAATGTCAAGAATATTGTTTGATGGATAGATTATTATTTATTAATTGATAATTACTACTTGATTGCATGCTTAGTCTAGAATGCATTTTGCATGGCAGTGCAGTGATGAGAATTGCATCCTCATACTCAAAATTTTTACACTTAGCCTAACCCTTTTACTGATGACAAAATAAGGAGAACTTTTATGAGAAAAATGTTTGACCAAAGGGGGGAAGTTTTTTAGGACAATATGTTAAAATAGGGTAAATATCTGAGCTGCATGCATCATGCATTTGTTTTTTATTGCTAAAATGAAATGCATTTTGTAATGTCTTCTTGTTATGCTTGAGTTTCAATCTCTAAATTTTTATTCATGCATATTATTAGGGGGAGCCTTTTTTAGGCTAATCCCCATTTTGCTCTAGTGCGTTTGTCATCATAAAAAAGAGGGAGATTGTTGACTTTTTGAGTCCGATCCTTGTTTTGATGCTGACAAAGCACAAGATATCTTGTGTGTGTTTAAGTATATAAATAGGTCTTGATTTCAACATACATAAAATCAAGGGACTTGGAAGTCAGAAGAAACTCCAAAATCATATGTATCTGGCGCATTTCATGAAGACACACAAGCAAAAAGATTGAGGACATTTGTTCTTATTGCAAAATGCATTTTGTTTTATATTTTGGGTCTGTAATAATTGCATGGCATGCATGATGTGAATGACAAGCTCAAAGACTGTAATCAAAACTTAGGGACCAACATCGTTCATTGAAAACCTTTTCTAAAAATACTAAAACCATAACAGGGTTTTCAAAAGGAATTTAGGGCCAAAATTAACTATACAAAGACTTCGGTCGATTGACATTGGATTTTTTGGCTAAATTAAAAAGCCTAGGCCATAGACTGACCTTAGGACCCCATGCACCTAAATAAAAATCCCTTAAACTTAAATGTCACATTTATACAAACAGGGATAAAACTTAGGGTCATAATTAGGGTCAAAATTATGTTTGTGAATAGCCCTGGTCAACCAAACCATTTTAGTAATGACTAGCTTGGTCGATTGAACACTTTGTTAGCTAAAAAGTCAAATGTTGACTAAGCCTTGATTGACCGAATCCCTCGTAGTGTAAAAGCCTTGGTCGACCGAACTAGATAGAAGTCAACAAGTTGACTTCTCACGGTTGACCGTTTTGAATTAAACGTACTGTCCTAGGCCAACTAAACCATAAAGTGATTGACCCCTTAGCTACTCGATCGACCAGATCTATAGTTCATTTTGGCCACAGTTGACCAAATCTAGATGAGTAGCCGACCATCCTTTGATTTGGTCAACCGAACCTACAAAGACCGAACTTGTTAAAGTGGTCAACCAAACCTTTTATATGCTTGACCGAACCTCTCGAGTTTGTCAATTTTTTACCGAGATAAAACAAGGTTAATTTTATTAATTGTCATTAAATTTTTTCCAAAATGTACCATATGTCCCCAACGGTTATATTTTTAGAAAAATCTATATATGCCTCCTCATTTGTATTAATTAGTATAAAATTAGCAAATTGATTACAGAAAAATTCTCTGAAATTTTTATACTCATACTCCTCTTTTTGCTCAAATTCTTTGAATCTTTCAAAGCATACTACTCATTCTCCTTACGCATTGATTTGAAAATCCTTTTTAGAGAGAATTCATTTGGGCATTCATTCTTCATTCTAGGCATAATACTCTCACTCATATTTATTTATTGAAAAATCCTTTTTGAGAGTATTTTTAGAGGTTACCCCATATATTTTACTTGATAAATATCTTTGGGGTGATTGTGTTCTCATTGCAAAATTATATTTGAGCAAGAATCCTAGTTCCCCTAAGCTTTATTTGAAAAACTAATTTTAGGAAATTTCTTGGCATATTGAAAAGAGTACTTTGAGCATATTTTAATTTTAATATCTTTGTTTGGAAGGTCTCTTACTCTTTGTTAGTAAGAAAACTATTTTACACACTTGGTTTTTATTGAGAAATACTTTTGAGTGAAAAATACACATTCTCACATTGAACTTTAATTCATATCATACGTGAGTGTATCGAGCATATTGTTGTACATCATCTGCTTGTATTAGAAGCATTACAACTGTACACAAATTATTTGATTATTTTTTGTATTCCCGATAGGTGGTCGAAAGAGGGAGACTATCTCTATGAGTAGTCCTGAATTGCTGAGACTATATTAGGAAAGCATTGAATTGGTTCATACCCGGTTAAAAAGACTAGGTGTACCATCCTGTTAAGGTGTTGTAAAGGTTAGGATTAGTCCTGTTAATCTATCCTGGGGTATTCCCTTGCCTAGTAAGGAGAGGGAGGTTGTAAACAGTGTCGGTCCACCCATGAAGTGGAATCTTAGTACTTGTAAGCTTGAGGCAAGGACATAGGCAATATTGGTCGAACCCCGATAATATATTTTGTGTTGGCTCTCTATTTAATTTTTGAACTTTCAATTCTGCACATGTATGCTTGTACTTAAACTACCATGAATGTTTTAATTACTTTAAATATTTGCATACAAACTTATTTGGGGAATACAAAGCTTGCTATATTTGTCTTGATCATTTGCTCAGTTTTATATTAGTGGGTAATTGGCATATTCTTAGAAAGACCATAGGTTGCAAAATACTAGTTGAGGATTTAATCTTGGTAGAAAGTTTTAAATACCCAATTCACCCCCCTCTTGGGAATACACCAATCCCAACATACTTGCTGAACCCACTCTTATGCATTGCGACAACCCTATTGCTATTTAGATTGCTCATAATTTTGTCTTTCATGAACACATTAAGCATATTGAAATTGATTGTCATCTCACACGTCATCATCTTCACCTGAGTACCATCTCTCTCTCTCTATTCATTTCCACTACCATGCAATTGTCTGAATTCTTCACAAAGTCTCACTCTATTAGTCGTTTCTTAATTCTACTCGACAAAGTCTCGATGCTTATCGGCGTGCCATCGTGAGTTTGAGGGGGGATGTTAGATAGTATATATTTAATTAGGGGCATTTTAGTCTATGTACATATATTAGGTTTAGGTTTATTCTATTATATATTCTTTTGTACTGGATTGTTAAGCATGCATTGTAGCGGTTGCTCACCTGCGTGTGGCTACCCTCTCTCCCTCTTTGCAATCTCTTTCTCTCTCTCTCCCCCTTTTGCATTGGATTATGAACTTTAACAGTTCTTTGTATATATACGTCTACTATTACTCACAATTTATGAAAAAATGCATTAAATTGGACTACGGGATAAGCACATGCATTTTGAAATAATTTTTTTCTACATATTTTCAATTGTATTTCTATTGTAGTATTAATATTTATAGATATAATTTTTTAGTCCTTTTGGATGATAATAAACATATTTTACATTTTTTATTTTATGTTATTAATAGTATGCATGTTAGAAAATAGACATACATTACATTTAGAAACATGAATTTTGGATCTTGAATCTCGATTTGGGTGGATTTGGGAAAATTTCAAAATAATTTAATATTATATCTTATCCAAATCCAATATAAATTCAAATCCAAGACCTTTCCAAACATAATATTTTTTTATTAGTTTTTAAATTTTATTGATATTGTATTGTCAATGTAAAATAAAAAATTGTAAGAAACCTAAATATGTTAGTTATATTTTTACATTAACAATATTATTTTTTTATAAGAAGTATATTAATTTAATATGCTTAACTTGAATGATATTAGTTTAAGTAGTATTTTCAATGTAACATATGTTATTATTTTTGACAAAAATTCTCACACGCATACCTTTGTGTGTATGTGTGTGTGTGTGTGTGTGTGTGTGTGTGTTTTTTTTTTTTTTTTCCTTTTTATACTCTGCCTTAAACAAGTTAAACTGTCAATCTAAATCAAATCACTCAATATTCAATTCGATCAAAACCAATCTAAATCACATCCGTAATTGTTTGAATTAGAATTGACTTCTTGTTAAATTGATAACATCTAATTTGCTGAAATTTTAGGCCTACCTGATCCATGAACACCTTATTTTTTTCAAATCGAGAAATCACTGCTCATTTTTAGAATAAGTGGAATCGACAATTTATACTGGATTTCAAGCTTGCACAAAAATAAATAAATAAATAAACCCCGTTCTTCCTCTTGAAATTCTTACCAGCTTGTGAGTCGTCGCCCTCTCTCTCTCTCTCTATCTCTCTTCTCCTCTCTTCTCCTCTCCTCTCCTCTCCTCTCCTCCAATGACTATTGAAGTAAATTTCACATCACCCATAAAGGGATTGTTAATGAACTTTGAACAAGTTTACAAGAAATTAATTGTTGAAGAAGGAAACAATTAATGTCTAAAACACATTCATCATTCTCTATTATTCAATACTTACAATTTTTTTAGTTCAAGATTTATTAGTCTAGGGTCTTTCCTTGTTATTTGGAAGTGTTGGCCTCATAGGTCATACCCAATTTTGATAATGATAAATACTCAAGTACTTGATGATTATCGAGTTTGTGTGTAGGTTTATAATGAGCAAAACAATTGATGGCATATAAAGTCTCAAAGTATAAAGACCCTGATGTTTTCTTTTGTTGTATTTTGTATTATTACTCAATTCGGTTCTATAATAGTAAATATAGGAAAATGTCTGTAATAATCTCTGCATGTCAACATGTACATAATTGTAAGCTCAAAAAGACCTAGACTGACCTTAGGACCCTCATATTTGCATAAAAATGTGGCCTATCATTTTAATATTAATCATCATATGAATTGGGATAATTTTATAAAGGGACTAAGACCGAAATGCTTGAAAAAGGCATGTTCGTTCGACCGAACTGGAATGCATAGAAGCATTCATTTGACCGAACCTTCATCGGGTCAACATTTTGACCCTTCGGTCGAACGAACTGAAATTGAGCTATAACGCTATCATTGACCGAACCGACATGTGGGGTGTTCCCAACCTCTTGGTCAATCAAAATTTCAATACAAACAATGGCTGGTTGATTCGGTGAACCGAACTCACTTCAGTCGACCAAATCTCGAAGGTTCAAGAACCGCCTTATGAATGGTCGACCAAACACATAGTTCAAATTTTCCCTAGTTAACCAAATGGTGCACTTTGGTAGACCAAACACTCAAGACGGTCGACCGATGCTCTTGGGTTGTCTAAATTTACTGAGGTTAAAAATGTTGTTATTATTATTAACCTCACTTAAAATTTTGCAAAAATGACATATATGTCCCCAATAGTTATAATTTTCACATTTTCTATGTATAGGGACTCATTTATGAAAATTAAGAGGAGAATAGTAAGATCATTAGTGAAAAACCCTCTCAAATTCAACTAGCCTATTTTCCCTATACTACTTTTAATTACTCTCATACACTCATTTCCTTAATCATTCAAGCATTGTGAGAGTTTCTAAATATGCTAGTGCTTTATTTTACTTTGCTTAAAACTGTCATTTTTGTGGTTGTTGATTGTTTGATTTTTGAGAGTTAAGCAAGAGTGTTTCCCACTAATTTAACTTGATAAATCTAGTGTTGGGAAAACTCATTAACTTGAGGATCTTTGCATTGTTATCGCAAGATTCCTTAAGTAATAATTTTTGTGTGCAAATTATTTTACAAGCTATAGTTCAAACAACTCTATGCTTACTTCGTTAAGGAAAATATTTTTGAGTTAATTTGAATGTTTTTACTAGCATCTTTGAAACCCCAATCAAATATTGAGATTTGTTATATCTTGTTTCAAAGAAATAGTTTGTTTGTACACTCTTGAGCATATTTGAGATTATACATTATTGAGTGTTGTTTGTAGAAAATCAAATTACAATTCCTATATTGTTGATGTGTGGTTGATTGATTATACTTTGTGCATTGTAGTACATATCTGCTTGTGTAGAAGCATATTTTCGTGTACGCAAAAATTGTATTTCATATCTGTTGTATTCTAGGTGTGGGCTTGAAGAGGGAGACTAGCCCTATTGAATAGACCCAAATTGTCTTAGACCCGGTTACGAATGCTATGTGCACCATCTTGGTAAGGTGTATGTTAAGGTCAGCCCCATTAGTTGACCTGGTTGTAACCGGTGCTACTCCACCCGTGAAGTGAGCTTATAGTGGAATCCTTGTGTTGGTGAGCCAAGGCGGGGACGTAGGAACTTTGGCCGAACTCCGATAAAAATATTTCTTGTGCATGCTTTTAATTTTTGCATTTTAAATTCCAGCACATGAATGTTTGTATTTTATTATTGTGAATGATTAGATTTATAATTGCATAGATAGACCCTAGGTTGAGTAATACTGTTGCTAGATTAGTTGAACCTAGGAGAGAAATTTTAAATACCCAATTCACGCCCCTTTTGGGAATACACCAAAGCTAACAATTGGTATCAGACCCTCATTGCACTAGGCTTAACAACTTTTGTAAAAGATCACAGTGGCTCTTATCGGTGTATATCCATTTGGAAAGGGACAATCACCTTATAGACCTCCATTGTTTTACGGTGTAAATTACACCCATTGAAAAATTAGAATGAGTATATTTATAAAATCAATGGACTAGAGGGCCTGTCAAATGATTGTTAAGGGAATTTGTATGCTTGTAGAAAATGATATTAATCTGATGCATGCAAATTCATATGACATGGATTTATTATATTGTGCTTTAGATACTAATATTCTTCATGAGATTATGGCATGTAGTAGTGCACAAGAGATCTGTGTTGGGTTGGAAAAGAGATATGGAGACACCAGAGGTGTGATGCTCAGATACTCGGGGAGTGGTAAGTGATAGGGAAATGGTAATAACAGAATGGGCGATATATGATTCTTTTGATAACTCGATGGATGATTCTTGTGTTGAATGTTGTGTTGCTTCATGTGCTGAATCATCTATTGAATATTGTGAAAATTTTGCTATTGATGCACTTGATGATTTTCATGTAGAATACATGAATATATTATGCTTTGAATCATCTGTTGAAAATTATGATTATACTGTTGACGTTGTATGCAATGATTCATGATTCTTTTGATGAATCATGTGCTAAATTGAATAATAAAAGCATGCTTCCGTATGAAAAACTAGAAAAAGACTTTATTGAAAATGCACAAGTTTCTAGTTAGAGCATCTAAGAATAAAATATTTTTGAAGAATGAGAACAAATGAATAGCAAAACAATTAAATGGGTTAGATAATTATCATGATTCTTTTGGTGAATCATGTGCTGAATTGAATAATAAAAGCATGCTGCCGTATGAAAAACTAGAAAAAGACTTTATTGAAAATGCACAAGTTTCTAGTTAGAGCATCTAAGAATAAAATATTTTTGAAGAATGAGAACAAAAGAATAGCAAAACAATTAAATGGGTTAGATAATTATCATGTTATTCTTGAAAAGAAAAAGTTTGAGAAAATATTGATAATTATATGCTTTGAATAAAAAAGAAAACTCTTTTCAAAATGGGTTCAGGCTTGATTCATAAATCTCATAGTCATTTATCTGCCTTTGTTTGTAAAATTATAACAAATAAGCAAAACCCTTCACGCATATACAAAATTTGCTTATTTAGTAAAGTGAAAGGGCACGTCAGTTTTAATTGTCTATTTAGAAGTGCTTGAGGCCTAGACAAGGAAATGATATGGGTGATCATGAAAGCAAGCCCCGTAGGTTCTAAGGAAAAATGGATTTAAATTAACATTACTTAATTATTTAATGCTTCCTAAGATCCTAGGCTTAGGTTTAGGGAGTTATGATAATTGTAGGTTTGGGAATTGGTTATTGCTTAAAATGAAAATCTTAGTGTACGCAGTCACCTATCTTGTTATACTAAGTATTTTTATCCACTTTCAAATGAACATGACATCTATGCCTGGTATTTAATTTCAAATGCTTAACCCATGCTAGCATGAAAATCACAAGTTTAAGCATACTTTTGTTCGTTGCACAAAATTGAGCTTTACGGAATTCGTCTTCCCTTATATCATTTTACCTTAATCTCATTAGTCAAAACCTGGTCATCACTCTAGGTATAAACACTAATAATAAGTTCTTATTCTATGGGTGCTTATTTAAAGACATTTTTCACAATCAAATTAGAGGCATCCACTAGGGGATTGTTTCCTTTGAGTTTAAATTGTAACTTGTCTAATTTGGGTTCACCGTCCCATCTATAGGACTCCTTACCAAACCACGATCATATTTGGTAAGGTTTCACCCATTCCTTGGTTCATATCCTTGCTCCTTTGTGTGATCATATCCAAAGGGTACTTGCCACTATCCAAAGAGCATGGTCCTAAGAATTCATACTCCTAAATTCGCTTTGTTAAAATCGTTAGAACATAATCTTTAACTTGTGTATCATAAATAACATCCTGCTTCGACAAATACTCTTCTGAACATAATAGACATTTAATCCTTAAGAGTATTTAATTTATAATTCTCTCACTTAGCTCTCAACTTTTAAATCAAATCTTTTAGAGCTTTATATCCTTCGTGATGAGTTGAATGGCTAAGTTGGTTGCAACAAGTCTCAATCTAGATGAATGCATAAAGTTCAAGTAGATCTGTGCACGCGCATTTTAAATTGAAAGCCATTCCAATTTGTGCCTCTCTCACGTATTGTAAATCATAAGAAATGAGGCAGTTATAGGCTTTGTACATTGAAAGAATATTGATTGTGACTTTTTGGTCCGTTAAAGCCTATGCATTCAACGCCAAGTATAAATCATTGAAAAATCTTAGGGTACTTGGCTAAAGAACATAAATAATAAGAAAAGGCATAAAATGATTTAGTGCATAACTCAGGGAGAACATCTTTCTTTGATTGCCATATTAACTAAAATGCTCTCATAGTTATACTACATGTTCATATGCCTTTATGAGTAGGGCTGAAAGTTGTTGTCCATGATATACTGATTAGTTAAATATATTTTATGGATAGCTTATTTTTATATGAACCATTGATTACTACCTGATTGCATGCTTGTGTTGAAAGCCTCCTGCATGGCGGATGCAGTTGTTGTGTATTGCATGCTGGTAGTGGTTTTAGGTTCTCGTGTGCCTTAAACTAAATTATAAATTGCTTAGTTGAACCTATTGGGTACATGTTTTATGAGAACATGTCTGATTTACAAATGAAATGTTGCCAAATTTTCGTTAGATTTTTTTCCCAAAATAAAACCTTGTACAAAGATGATTATGATAAAATAAATGTTAAAATATTTTTGAAAGGATGAGTGAAAACTAATTGAATATTAAAATTTCATCCTTACATATTCATAAAAAATGTTTAGGGGAGCAAAGCTCCATCCCTATAGAGAGAGCATAAATGATTGTCATGCATCACTTTCACCTACTGAAATATTGAAGTTTTTTTTATATCGCTGAACATTATATCCTACTCTTAAAGCTTTATGTTTTGATATAGAATGTTCTTGGGCCATGAACTCTATTGCATGCCTTAATATACACTTTTCTAGTGCATTTATGTTTTATAGGGATAACTATACTAATAGGGAGAAATATAGTTGATTAATATTCAGTATAGTTGATTTTAAAGATTTAAATTGATGGCTTATACTACTAAGCATAATGAAATAATTTTTTATCTAGTATAAGTAGCTTAAAGCTAGAATTCAAATTGATAAGGGGAGCATCCAAACATAAATTCCTATTTTGGTTTGCTCACAAATATTTTTAGCTTAGATCTATTGTGAACTTTTTGTGGCATGTGATTGAATGAAATGTTTTATTGAAAATCATAATGAGAAGCATGTTGATTTGCCACAGTCATTTGATTTTCCATATGATCTTGCGTGTAATTAATAAACTTTTAGGATCCATATGGTTGTCCTATTCTGGTTATATTATGAAATTGTACTTAAATGATAAAACTAGAATAATGTTGCTTGCTTGCATGATCTTTAAATTTTCAGCAAGCACCCCCAATATTTCTTGACAACATCCTAAGGGGATATATATTTATTATATACATATATATGTTTTTAAAATTGCATAACTGGTTTGATAACTTCACACAAAAATGCATGCAAACTTGTTAGACTGTGTTTCTATGCTCAAACCTTCTACTTGATTTCATATGTCATGTTTTTTGAACTAAAATCTTTCACGGGTCTTATGAAATATTTGAGCTAAAATGGTTTGTGGATAATTCTAATCTAACACTATTTTCATGTCATTTAAATTAGTTCAATAACCAGTTATATAGCTTGTGTGCTTAATTGCTAAACTTGTCATTGCTTTATTATGAATTTGTTTATGCTATGAAATGCATGACTATCATACTCTTGCATGATTGATAGTTATATTTATGTTTTGAGAATACTAAACTGTTTGAGTAAGTAGTTGTGGATATTTTGTAAATATATTACTCAATCAAGTCACTTGTATGCATAGATTTTTGGGAAATGTTCTATTTTCAAATGACATGCTGCTAAATTTTCAAAACCTTTTCCCAAACGTATCTTGTATTCAGATGATTAATACACAATTCCTATGCCTATGTGCTTTATGTTTATCATAGCCCTTTTTGCTGTTGCCAAGAGGGGGAGAAAAGGAAAAAAAAAATGGGTACTTGGGTACTTGAAATGAAAAACTTGAAAAAAGTTTGAAAAATGTTTACATTGATAAACCTTTAACATTATGCATATCGCTAGGGGGAACCTTTTAAGGCTATACTCACTTTTTGCATGGTGTATTTTTCATCATCAAAAAGGGGGAGAATGTTGACCTCAAAGGTCATACCCAGTTTTGATAATAACAAATACTCAAGTATTTGATGGTTATCAAGTTTGTGTGTAGGTATAGAATTAGTAGATTAGGTAATGGCCCATAAAGACTCAAAGTATAAAGACCCTAAAGTTTTATTTTGTTGTATTTATATTATTGCTCAATTAGGGTCTGTAATACTAAATATAGGAAAAGGTTTGTAATAATCTCTACATGTCATGCATGTAGGTAATTGTAAGCTTAAAAAGACCTAAACTAACCTTAGGTGTGACGCCCCAATTTTTGTACCAATTTTTTTTAATAATAAATAAATATTCACTTGTCATCCACAACATTCACAAATCGGCCACATCAACAACCCTATTACCATTCATGCAACCCGACCTGCATTGGGTACCAGGTAAAAAGTCATTTCATTATACAACCTAATAGTGGAAGACAGTATAAACACATCAGTCAGAATACAATACCCAGAGTATCAACACACATCTATATACATCACCATAATAGACTCAAAAACAACTCAACTCTAGGGGAATTACACCTTCCCTAGTCCAGAAACTCACCCTGTGTGTCAGGGTCCCAGCTCCCTATGATCATGGAGCTCTATCACCTGGCCTATCCCTGTTCCCTGAAAAATTTAGATAATTTTTGGTGAGACACATCTCAGTAAGAAGGAATAAATTTTTTTACAATGTGTGGTCATATGAGTTTTGTTATAATACACTTTACTTTTCAAATCATCATTTCATCTGAGAAAATACGTTGACATACACATTCTCATAATCATATAGATACACAACAGAAGCTTTTATAAGCTTTAAAACCATTTCTCAAATTCAATGATTTCCAACACATATACTTGTGAAGTTCCTAAGAATAGGGAAGATTACCCGCCCACACAGGTAGCTTCCCTTTGCCCTTAACACGCTATGTAGCTAAGTATACCCACATTTGATACCTATTAGGGCACTCACCTTACTCAGTAAGCCCTCAGGCGAAGAGTTTCACTTCGCCCCAATTATTTATATTATTAACTCACACTATTCCATTTCTCAATTTTACTATTCTCTATTTCTCAATTACCATTATTTCTTTCATTTCTCATTTTATCCCATTTTGTCATTCTTTCATTTTTCGTTTCCATTTTTACTTTTCGACTTCTAAGCATCAGCGACCACATTAGCCTTTCCCGGGTGGTAGCTAATAGTACAGTTATAATCCTTTATTAGTTCCAGCCATCTCCTCTGCCTTATATTTAATTTATTTTGTGTGAAGAAATAATTTAAGCTCTTATGGTCAGTAAATATCTCACACCTACCCCCATATAGATAGTGCCTCCAAATCTTCGGTGCGTAAATCACCGCTACCAATTCTAGATCATGGGTAGGGTAGTTCTTCTCATATCCTTTCAACTGTCATTAGGCATAGGTTATCACTCTCCTTTGTTGCATTAAAATGCAAGTGAGCCCTTTATGGGACGCATCACTGTAAATTATGAACCCATCTTCTCCTAAAGGAATCTTCAACACAGGCGCAGTGATGAGTCGTTGCTTTAATTCCTAGAAGCTCTATTCATATTCATCAGACCACTCAAACTTCACTCCCTTCCTGGTCAATCTGGTAAATGGATCTGAGATTCTAGAGAAGCCCTCAACAACCCCGCAGTAGTACCTAACCAATCCCAATAAACTCATAATCTCATGCACATTCTTTTGTCGTACCTAGTCTACTACCACCTCAATCTTACTCAGATCAACAAAAATACCACCCTTGGATATAACATGTCCAAGGAAGGTAACTTGTTCCAACCAGAACTCGCACTTCTTGAGCTTCATATATAGCTTCTTCTCTCGTAACACTTGAAGCACTATACTCAGATGCTCCTTATGCTCCTCTGGTCTATTTGAATACACCAGTATATCATCAATAAATACTACCACAAACTGATCCAAATACTGGTGAAAAACTCTGTTCATCAAATCCATAAACACAGTAGGAGCATTCATCAACCCAAACAGCATAACCCTAAATTCATAATGGCCATACCTTGTTCTAAATGTCGTCTTCAGAACATCTTCCACCTTGACTTTCACCTGATGATACCTGGAGCATAAGTCTATCTTCGAAAAGATTTGTATCCCTTGTAACTGATCAAACAAATCATTGATACGCGAGAGCAGGTATTTATTCTTGATAGTTACTTTATTTATTTCCCGGTAGTCGATGCACAACCTCATCGACCCATCCTTCTTCCTTACAAATAAAACTGATGCTCCCTAGGGCGACACACTGGAATGAATAAACCTTTTTTCTAACAGTTCCTGCAACTATTCTTTCAATTCTTTCAACTCTGCTGGTGCCATTCTATATGGCACCTTCGAAATCAACATTGTCCCTAGAACCATATCAATAACAAACTCTACCTCACGATTAGGAGGTAGTCCTAGCAAATCCTCGGGAAATACATCAAGAAAATCCCTCACCACTGGGATATCCTCCACCCTCAGCTCCCCTTCTGATACTGCCTTCACACAGGCTAAATATTCCTGACAGCCTTCTTATAGCAATCTACGTGCCTAAATAGCAGACGGTAATTCAGGTAGGGTGCGCACACGTGATCCTACAAATCTGTACTCTTGTCCCTTTGAAGGTCTGAACACTACCTCCCTTCTAATGGAAATCAATGCTAGCATAGTGGGCAGCTAGCCAGTCCATACCAAAGATTATCTCAAACCCATGCATGTCTAAAACTACCATATTAGCTAACAAAGACCTCTCCTGAGCATCCATTGGACAGTCCTTGAGTAACTTTCTGCATATCCCTATAGCCCCAGTCGGCGTAGTAACAAACAAACTAATATCTAACTGCTAAGGTTCAAACCCACACAACTTCTCATATTCTTAGGCGATAAAGGAATGAGTCTCCCCATAATCAAATAAGACAGTAGCTTTAAATGGTAGTATTGAAACAGTACCTATCACCACATCCTATGCCCCCTCGGTATCTCCCAACGTGAGTGCATAAACTCATGCCAGGGCAATATTCCTCTATTATCTACCTTGAGGTGCCTAATAGCTTCCTCTATATGGTCGAGGAGTAGCCGCTACCGCTGGCGGTGCCTAAAAATTACTCACGATATGTCCAGGCTAGTGGCACTGATAACAGACAACCTTCCACATTCGGCACTAACCTGGGTGCCTCCTTAAACATCTAGGACAAGGAGGGGGCATTTGCCTGCCCTGTATTGCTCGATCTCCTCCTCCCTGTCATCATCCCCCTTTGCTATCAAATCTCCTCCACAGCCCTCAACTGGACCTTGCCTTAAAATCAGAAGGTGTGGTCCTCTTCCTCTAGCTTTGTGCTACTGTGCCTCTCTATATGCTGCTCTCAATCACCGCAGCCTTGTCCACTATCTCTGAGAAGGCCTAAGCTTTGAAACCTACCACCTACTTATACAAGTTCTATCTCAGGCCCTCCTCAAACTTCCTCACCTTGTTTTCCTCATCTGGCACCAGGTACGGAGCGAACAGGGACAGTTCAATGAATCTCGCTGCATACTACTACACCGTCATAGACCCCTGTCAGGTACCGAAACACCGATGCCTTTGCACTCTTGACCATAGCGGGAAAGTACCGCTCGAATTAAATCTCCTTGAAGCGACTCCACATCATCGCTATAGGGTCCGACTCCTGTTCCTTCAGTAATCTCATTGACCTCCACTAGTGCTTTGCTTCCTCGGTTAATTTAAATGTGGCAAATAACACCCTCTTCTCGCCTGTACATAAGAGGATGTCCAGTATATCCTCTATGTCTTGAACCCAATTCTCTACTACTAGTGGGTCCACTCCTCTAGCAAAAGACGAGGGTCGCCTATAGGTGAACTACTCGATCGTGCAGCTCCACTCCCCATAGCTCCTAGCCATCTTAGCCATCACCTGCTGAGTGACGCTACGCTACACCACATCAGGGTCTGCACCACCCATACTGGAAGGTCCTACTCCAGCACCACCTGCACTCGTGTTACCGTTCCTCGGATCCATTCTGCAAAGGAAGCAACTAATCTCAACATACAATTACTATCACACAACCCACATACTACAATAATTCATAAATTACTTTTCTATGACCATTTATCTCAATATCCTTAATCCCCATTTAAGACCCAGTCCTACCACTCAAAAACAAGACCTAGCGATAGTATCCATAGTTTTCCTAAAATCATCACCCTAGGAAAAACACAAAAACAACCCCAGTAGTCCTACCTCTAGGCCACAAGATAGAACCCTAAATTCTCACCTAATCCTCTAACAATCACTAACTCACATTTCAATCTACCCATCTCCTATTTTCCTCAAAATAAACTCCTATACTATGGTATTGTATTCCACTATCTACTAAAGTCTGCAAAACCTAGCAACCTAGGTTCTGATACCAAACTATGACACCTTGATTTTTGTACCAATTTTTTAATCAATAATAAATAAATAGTCACTCATCATCAATAACATCCATAAATCAGCCATGGCAACAACCCTATTACAATTCATATGACCCGACCCGCATTGGGTACTGACGTAAAATTTATTTCATTATACAACCTAACAGCGGAAGACAGTATATACATATCAGTCAGCATTCAATACCCAGAGTATCAACATAAATATATATTAACATCACCACCCCATACTCAAAAACAACTCAACTCTAGGGGAACTACACCTCCCCTAGTCCAAAACTCAGCCTGTGTGTCAGGGTCCCAGCTCCCTATGGTCCCGAAGCTCTATCACCTAACCTATCTCTGCTCCCTGAAAAATTTAGATAATTGGGTAAGACACATATCAGTAAGAAGGAATAAATTATTTACAGTGTGTGGCCATATGAGTTCAATTATAATACGCTTTACTTTTCAAATCAACATTTCATCTAAGAAAATTACACTAATAAATATATTCTCACAATCATATAGATATACAAAGCAAGCTTTTATAAGCTTTAAAATCATTTCTCCAGTTTAATTATTTTAAACACATATTTACCTGCAAAGTTCCTGAGAATAGAGAAGATTACCTGCCCATACAGGTAGTTTCCCTCTGCCTTAACATGTTATGTAGCTAAATGTGGCCACATCTTATACCTATCAGGGCACTCACCTTACTCAGTAACCCCTTAGGCAGAGAGTTTCACTTCGCCTCAATTAATTATATTATTAACTCACACAGTTTTATTTCTCAATTTTACCATTCTCTATTTCTCAATTTCCATTATTTCTTTCATTTCTCATTTTAGCCAATTTTATCATTCTTTCACTTTCAATTCAATTTTACTATCCAGCTCATGAGCATCCTTGGTTTCTAGTACCAACATCGCGTCTGTAACTTATGGCTACCCTGAGGATCTTTCTTTTCATACCATACTTCCCCCCATGATCAAGGTTGTACGGCTCAAAGGCTGGATCTAACCACAGTCGGCCGACTCGATTAGATCAAATATTGTATCATATATTGCGTTTGTAGTATGACTAGCTAGCCTATAGCCTTGATCCTAACTCAGGGGGCCCAACAACCTTACAAAATGGCACAATCAACCATCACGCCACATGCTCCAAGAGTTCGTGTGGTTGCACTACACCACTAGCAACGGTACTGTGCTCAATATCACAACCATCCATCAGGGTTCACTACCACATACGCACAATCATTATGCGGTATTTGCATTTCATCAATCATATTTCAATATAACTCAATTCAGTTCAATATAAATATTCTCATCATTTTCTGTGCACATTCCATCATCTCATAATAATACATATCATATTTCACGTATTTCCACATTTCTCAAAATACTCATATCAGTAATTTGTACAATCTCATTTTTCATGCAAATAATTTATACTCACATATAAATACCACATTTCATTATTTTCCACTAATCACATCAATCATTCTTATTTCAATATTTTCTTAGAAAATACCTATCATTATATTTCACATTTTTTAATACATGTCATGTGCCACACGGTTTTCACCTAATATTCATAATAAATTAATTTCACATTCCAAAACATCACAATTAAATATTACTCAAATGCCACACAATTTATCTAATATTTATATCATAATAACTTTTCGAAAAAATACCATATGCTAATTTTCACATATTAATTTAAACAGTAATTCTAAAAATGCTGTTATAATTTATTCCCCTTACCTGGCTTATTAAGAGTCTCGTTAGAACCCAAATCTTGCGCCCTTGGCTCCCGAAACTCAAATCCTGCAATTTACATTTTCCCTATATTAATTAACTCATTTCCCAAAAATAATACTCATCTAACCTTCCTTAAGCTAAATACACCCCAAATTAACATTTAAACTAATATTTAACAATCCCATTTAATTTTTTAAATTATGTTGGCGAGTCTTGAAATTACACCTGCAGAGCTCACCCGGGTCCTAAATTTCAGAAATTCTACTTCAACCCCAGATGTTCAATATTTTAGCATTTCTAAATTAATACTAATTAATTAAAAATAAGCCCCTTAATAACCCCCAAATCCAAAATTTGGGGTTTCGCCCCCGACGACTCCACGAGAAATTTGTCCTACTAGACTTGTAGAGAATCATCCCTATACTCTCATGGTGGTGTCCGATCATCAATAGGGCTTATAATTTATAAGAAATTGAGAAAAAAGGCAGAAATTGGCTTACCCCGCTCCAGTAGAAGTGACGGCAGCAGAGAATGGAGTTCAGCGATATCTTCCGATTTCCGATCAGGCGAGAATCCATCATGGAATTGAGGAGAGAGGGAGGGATAATGAGAGGAGAGAGAGAGAAAGTGAGCGTATAGAAGAATAGAAGGAAAAAGGGTGATTTTTGGGAATCGCCCCACTAATCTTGTATAATCATTTTTTAGGGTTATATGGTATTTTTCCTGAAAGTTATTATGATATAAATATTAGATAAATTGTGTGATATTTGAGTAATATTAAATTGTGACGTTTTGGAGTGTGAAATTAATATATTATGAATATTAGATGAAAATCGTGTGGCACATGACATGTATTAAAAAATGTGAAATATAACGATGGGTATTTTCTGAGAAAATATTGAAATGAGAATGATTGATGTGATTAGTGGAAAATAATGAAATGTGGTATTTATATGTGAGTAGAAATTATTTGCATGAAAAATGAGATTGTACAAATTACTGATATGAGTATTTTGGGAAATGTGGAAATACGTGAAATATGACATGTACTATTATGAGATGATGGAATATGCATAGAAAATGGTGAGAATATTTATATTGAATTGAATTGAGTTATACTAAAATATGATTCATGAAATGCCAATATCGCAAAATGATTTCAGGTATGTGGTAGTGAACCCTAATGGATGGTTATGACATTGAGTATGGTACCATTGCTAGTGGTGTAGTGCAACCACACAGACTTTTGGAGCATGTGGCGTGACAATCAACTATGCTATTTTGTAGGGTTGTTGGACCCTCTGAGTCCAAATCAGGGCTATAGGCCAGCTAGTGGTACTACATACGCGATATGTGATACGATATTTGATCTAATCGGGTCAACTGACCGCAGTTAGATCTAGCCTTTGGGTCGTAGCTGACTCGGTTAGATCTAGCCTTCGGGTCGTAAAACCTTGACCATGGGGGGAAGCTTGGCGTGAAAAGAAAGATCCTTAGGATAGCCATGAGTTACAGACACGATGTTGGTACTAGATACCAAGGATACTCATGAGCTGGATAATAAAATGGAATGGAATGTGAAAGAATGATTAAATTGGCTAAAATGAGAAATAAAAGAAATAATGGAAATTGAGAAATAGAGAATGGTAAAATTGAGAAATGGAACTATGTGAAATAATAATATAATTAATTGAGGCAAAGTGAAACTCTCCGCCTGAGGGTTTATTGAGTAAGGTGAGTGCCCTAATAGGTATCAGATGTGGCCACATCTGACTACATAATGTGTTAGGGCAGAGGGAAGCTACTTGTATGGGTGGGTAATCTTCTCTATTCTCAGGAACTTCATGGGTAAGTATGTGTTGAAAATAATTGAACTCTAGAAATAATTTTAAAGGTTATGAAAGCTTGTGTTGTATATCTATATGATTGTGAGAATATATTTATCAGTGTATTTTTTTCAGATGAAATGTTGATTTGAAAAGTAAAGTGTATTATAACTGAACTCATATGGCCACACACTATAAATAAATTATTCCTTTTTACTGAGATGCGTCTCACCCAATTATCTAAATTTTTTAGGGAACAGGGATGGGTTAGGTGATAGAGCTCCAAGACCATAGGGAGCTGGGACCCTGACATACAGGGTGAGTTTTATATTAGGGGAGGTGTAATTCCCCTCGAGTTTAGTTGCTTTTGAGTATGGGGTGGTGATGTTTATATATATTTATGTTGATACTTTGGGTATTGTATTCTGACTGATATGTATATGCTGTCTTCTGCCGTTAGGTTGTATAATGAAATAACTTTTAACTTGGTACCCAATGCGGGTCAGGTCATATGAATGGTAATAGGGTTGTTGACATGGGCGATTTATGGATGCTATTGATGATGAGTGAATATTTATTTATTATTGTTAAAAAAAATTAGTATCAAAATCGGGGCATCACATTAAGACCCTCGTATTTGCATAAAAATATGGCCTATCATTTTAATATTAATCAACATATGAATCGGATAATTTTATAAAGGGACTAGGATCGAAAAGCTCGAAAAAGGCATGTTCGGTTGACCAAACTGTAATGCATAGAGGCATTCGGTCGACCGAACCTTCACCGAGTCAACATTTTGATCCTTCGGTCGACCAAACTGAAAATGAGTTGTAAAGCTCTAGTCGACAAAGCTGACACATGGGGTGTTCCCAACCTCTTGGTCGACCGAACTTTCAATACAAATAATGGTTGGTTGACCGAAGACCCATGTTCGGTCAACCGAACTCACTTCGGTTGACCGAACGTCGAAAGTTCAAGAATCGCCTTATGAATGGCCGGTCGAACACATAGTTCAAGTTTTCCCTTTTCAACCAAATTGAGCACTTCAGTCAACTGAACACTCAAGATGATCGACCGATGCTCTCGGGTTGTTGAAATTTATTGAGGTTAAAAATGCTGTTATTATTATTAACCTCACTTAAACTTTTAAAAAAATTTCATATATGTCCCCAACGGTTATAATTTTCACCTTTTCTATATATAGGGGTTCATTTGTGAAAATTAAGAGGAGATTAGTAAGATCATTAGTGAAAAATCCTCTCAAATTCAACTTGCCTATTTTGCCTATACTACTTCCAAGTACTCTCACACACACACATTTCCTTAATCATTGAAGCATTGTGGGAGTTCCTAAATGTGCTTGCGCTTTATTTTACATTGCTTAAAACTCTCATCTTTGTGGTTGTTAATTGTTTAATTTTTTAGAGTTAAGCAAGAGTGTTTCCCACATATTTATGGGAAAACTCATTAGATTGAGGATCTTTGCATGTTATTGCAAGATTCCTTAAGTAATAAATTTTGTGTGCAAATTATTTTACAAGCTATAGTTCAAACAACACTTGTGCGTATTTCATTAAGGAAAATATTTTTGAGTCAGTTTGAATATTTTTACTAGCATCTTTGAAACCCTAATCTAATATTGAGATTTTTTATATCTTGTTTCAAAGAAATAGCTTGTTTGTACACTTTTGAACATATTTGAGATTATACATTATTGAGTGTTGTTTGCACAAAATCACATTACAATTCCTATATCGTTGATTTGTGGTTAAATGATTATACTGTGTGTATTGTAGTACATATGTGCTTATGTAGAAACATATTTTTGTGTATGCAAAAATTGTATTTCATATCTGTTGTGTTCCAGACGTGGGCCTAAAGAGGGAGACTAGCCCAGTTGAATAGTCCCGGATTGGCTTAGGCCTGGTTAGGATAGCTAGATGCACCATCCTGGTAAGGTGCAGGTTGTTGTTAGCCTTGTTAATTGACCTGGTTGTAATTGGTGCCACTCCACCTGTGAAGTGATCTTATAGTGGAATCCTTGTGCTGGCGAGCTAAGGAGGGGACATAGGCACTTTGGCCAAATGCCGATAACATTTCTAGGTTGAGTAATATTGTTGCTAGATTTGTTGAACCTAGGATAGGAATTTTAAATACCCAATTCAACCCCCCCCCCCTTTTGGGAATACACCAAAACTAACAGGAAGATATTTTATGTTGAATGTGTGCTTGATTTCTGAAGGTATTTCATGTTAATAAGGATTTTAGGCATTGTCGCAACATCTCGAGGTCACGGTATCCTCATAGAGGCGAACAAAAATGATAAGTTTGATTTTCGAAAACACAAGAAGTTTGGAGTTGCCACTGGTCTTTCTTCTTCGTGTGGTTAGAACACCTGATTACTACTTAATTAAGAATAATATCGGTCTACGTATACCAGGATCGGGATCGGGAGTTCGGTTATGTGAAGGGAAGGTACTAGCAACCCCTACACACCCATTTTACGAATGGTACATAATTAACGAAGAATTACCCCAAGTTGAATTTTAATAACCTTTTAATTTACTCATTTTAAATAAATAAATTGACAAATATATACAATTAAATAAACAAACAAAATATACACATTTTTATAGAATATGATAAAAAAGATGTGTGATTTAGGAATGTCTAATAAGGCCCTTAAAAGTGGGGATCTCGTTAGAAAAATCCCCCTCAGAGCTAATACAAGTGAGGTTTGAAATGCCCATTGCCCTTTTTAAAATTAGAGGGACACACCCCTTTTAAAAAATCAAGAAAATAGTTTTTTCAAAAATAGCTCCTAGATTTATTTTAAAATTTTGCAAAGGTTTTTTCAAAATTTCCTAGAGGTTTTTGAAGCTTTCTCTCCATTTTTCTAAGTGAAAAATGACTTAAAATATTTTCCTAACCTTTAAAATATTTTTTTTATATTTTTGTTTTTGCTTTTCCTTATTTTTTGTGTTTTTTCTACTATTTTTACCCATTTTTAAATTCAAAAAAACAATTTAATAATAAAATAATTATGAAAATACAAGAACCGGTTTAGACAAGTTCAAAGTGGGTCAACCAATTCAAGAGAAGGGGGTTGGGTCAACTGACCGGGTCACGTGTCAATTTTTGGTGAAGACACATGGCCTCGTATGAATATATGTGAGGATTGGTGTAATCCTAAGAGGGGAGGTGAATTGGTTATTTTAAAATTTTAGGTCACTCTTTGCCTTAATTTTAAAAATCACAACCAGTATACCACAATCCTAGAGTTTTTCTAAACAATATTAAATTCTACAAATATGTGGGTATGCAAATAAATAGTAATTACATCAAATCAAATTAAACATACAAGTGTTGAAATGTAAAGAGTGTAGGGAAAGAGAATGCAAACACAATATTTTTACGAGGTTCGAATGAACCCGCCTACATCCTCGCCTCATGCCAACCCACTTAAGGATTCCACTATATCGCTCAGTTAACTAGGTGCAGAAAACCTTTACAATACTCCTTACAGGGTGGAGTCCCCCTTTACAACCACTCCTTACAGGATAGAGCCCTCCTATTCAGGCGATACCCCATGCTTGACACACTCCTTCAGTAGGGTAGAGCCCCCATCTTCAGGTGATACCCCATGCTTGGTCACGGTTCACTACCTGAACTACAATGATACAAGTATGAATAAAAAATTGTGTATAGAGTGAGGCTTCTCAAATAAGCTAATTTGTACAAATAAATTCTATATGCACTCTCACATGATATGAGTTAAGCTCAATAGAGTATGTGTGCTTCTTTCAACAAGATTTTTGATATATGTGTGAGTAAATAATCTTTGAATAAAATGTGTATAATAAATACTTCAAAGATTCAACACTAATAAAAATTTCTCCAAAAATATTTTTTCAAGATGAATGCAGAAAAACCTAGAGCTTTGCTCACAAAAATATTTTTGCACAAAATAAATGTAGATGATCTTTGATGTAGAAATATGATTTTTCCTCTCAAGAAATAATTTTCAAATGAAAGAATAGATAAGAGTAAAATGATCTTTTTGTTTTTGAAAGGATGAGTGAGAATGAAGCTCAAAGATCTTCTTGCAATAAATGGTTTCTCCAAAAATATTTTTGAAGAGAAGAGTATGAGAAATTAGATTTTTGCTCGAGAGAGATTTTTGCAAAGAATAAAATATAAGAGAGCCTTGATTTTCAAAATAAATGCCAAACAATCAAAGAATATAAAAATCCATGTGCAAAAGTCATTTTAAATGCTTTGGGTAAGATATATATAGCCCATTTTAAAATCTAGCTGTTAAGTGACTGTTGGGGAGTTAAGATAATATTTTATTTCAAAAATTTTGACCATTGGGAGCTGAAATTGGCTTGAACTCGAGAGGTCTGGTCGACTAAGACATGCACCGGTTGACTGACCCTAAGGCAATTTCCAATTTCGCAAGCTTGGCATACCAATCACATGATTCGGTTGACTAGGCTTCATACACTTGAAGACCGGTCGAATGGGCTTCATGAGGATTTCAAGAGGCTAGTTGCCTAGGGCTTTACAATACTGGCAATTTGTTTTGGCCGGTCGACCGGGGCTTATGAGCCAGCCGACTAGGCCCTTTAAAATTATGTATTTTTGGCCAATTGCACTTATTGGTCCACTGAGCCTTAGAGGTCGATCCGCTCAGCCTTAAAAATAAAATTTTGGCCTTCTTTTGACCTCAAAATAATTTCAAACTCTTTGTATGAGTTTGACTTTTTAAGTAAAAGATTTTCCATGAAAAGATTTGAAAAGTAAGGTGAACTCACAAAAGGGGGCGGGGGGTGAATTGGGTTTCTTAAAATTTCTTTGCTTACTTTATATTTAAAGATTCGTTAGTTGAATTTTAATCTCAGCAATATATAATTTCAGCAATTTACCAATAACTACAATACTATTAATAATCAATTAAGTTTAACCAATATTTAAACTCAAGTTCAAATATTTGATATTGACACTCACATGATTAAATTCCAAAAATCAGATTAGGATAGTTTAGAAATAAAACTCAAATTTTAAATTCAAAATTCAAAATTTATTCCTTTACTCCAATAAATAAAATATAATTTTTAGATGTTTGATTTTTGAAAGCCTTTAGTTTAAAATACCTTGTATTTGTTTTAATATTCAAAAATCAGAACCTTAATGAATTTATCAAACCAACCAACTAGCTAATGTATGCTGAATTTAAATATACTTTAGAATCAAGATTCCAGTACTTCCAAAAGTTTAGCAAGATATAAATATCATGCACACATTTAATATCTTTGCACAATTTAAATAGAGTAGGGAAGAGCAGAGACACCAGATTTTTACAAGGTTCGGCTAGCGGCCTATGTCCTTGCCTCAAGCAACTACTGTGAGGATTTTCCTTTCCAACTTCTTTACAGGCCAACTTACAACCCCTTTGTATCACGTGGAGATCCATATCTAACAAGAATACCCCTTCTCATTAGCTAGCGATTCAATAACCCTAAATCATAAAAAACAACAAGAGAAAAGAAAACTTTGTTGTCGTACAATGAACACTCTCAGTTAGAGTAGATTTGTACAACTTAAAAGCACAATATACTTTAGAAAATAAACAATATAAAGAGATGAAACTCAAAGTAAATATCACTGAGGTTCTTTCTTAGATTGTAGAACTCAATTAGAGCATAAGAACTGTAAGCTTTAATTCAGCATAATCACAGCAATAGCTCTTAGCAAAGTTCTCAACAAGAACTCTTTGAAAGTATGAGAAATAGATCAATAGCTACTTGTTGGTATATTTAATCTTTAGGTTTAAAATGTATTTATAGATAGAAAAAGTTATTTTTCCTATTCCCCAAGTTTCTTTGAGTGTTTCCCAAGCTTTTACAAAATTTGGGGTCCAAGTAACCAGTTTTGGAAACTTTCCCTCGTTGTTGCATAATAATTAGCCTAAAAGGTTAGATCGTCTCATGGAATGTAGAACTAAAACAGCAAGGAGAAAATAAAAATAATATTTACTGAACACAGTTCAGATTCATATATTTGGGTTTTTGAGAGTTTGTACACAAAACATAAACTACAGACATAATATGCATACAGTTAACGACAAGAAACGAATAATGGTAAATAAATGATGACAAAACCAACACAACTAATATCACTCATCCAATGATTCATTCAAATAATAAAATGACTATAAGGAAATAAAACAAATAAAACAACTTAATATTTAAACATTCAAATACCCAAAAGTAAGAACTTTATTAATCTAATAAAACCTGTTCAACAATAAAACAAACTCAAGCCAACAAGATATTGAAAGAATAATAAAATAAACCAAAAATAAACTCAACACAAAAATAATTTAATCGAGAATAAATCCTAACAATAGCTTCAACAAAAATAACTAAACTCAACAATGGCTTAATTAAAAATAAACTCAAACAAATGCTTAAACAAAAATAAACTAAGCTTCAACAATGGCTTAATTAAAAATAAACTCAAAAAAATTCTTATAAAAAATAAATCCACATCAACTTAAGCTTAAATTAAAATAAATCCGACAATAATAAGTTCCAACAGACATTAAAATGACATTAAAGTTAAAAAAAATAATTAAATAAAGAGACAAAGGAAAGAGAGAGAGAGAGAGAGAGAGAGATGGCTGAATGTGAGGAGGCCCTCTTGGTTTTTGCGCATACCCATAGCATCTTTTGCAGATTTTTTTTTTTTTGGTTTTCATTTTTGTTTTTTAGTGCTGCATAGCCCACCCTCTCTAGGTCTTTGCTGCTGGACTTTTATATGGAACCCTACTCCCCCCCTCTTTTCCGTTTCAGCTCTATGGCCTAGCCTTGAATATTCTAGTGCATGGGCGTTTGTATGGCTCATGCAAACTCCAAAAAATGGAGTCCCCAAAAGTTGGCTGAATGGGCCTTGCACACAACAGTAGCCCTACGGGCTTTTTTTTTTTTTTTTTTTCCTTCAACGCACGGTTGGTGTAGCAGGTTCAGCAACTTCAAGCCTGATTTTGACCTTGATATAGGTATCCGTCGAAACTCAAAACTTGAAAGTCATTGAGTTTTTTCTTAGCATTCCATTGAATCTTGAATCATCTCAATCGAAACTCAGATGAGACAGTTATTCCCAGATTAAGAAACAATGTTGAAAATGTCCATAATTACCCAATTAGCTTCGTTTTGCACTTAACGCCTCCATTTGCATCATTTTGCATAGCCCATTCCACTTTTAGTATGTGCATCTTTATTTCTTCTTTAATTTAGAAAAATACCTTACAAAAATTAAACACAATTACTCGTAAATTTACGAATAAAAACAGAATAAAAATTAAAATATTATAAATTGAGCTCAAGGTTTAAATACTCAACATAATTAGGCATTTAAATGAAATTACAATTTTTAATCAATACTTTTAAATACCTAATTATGCATCTTTGACCTGTAATCACACCCCCCAACTAATGTTTTGCTTGCCTCTAGAAAATAACATGAATGCATTCATACCAAGAGAGTAGCAACCATAATTCTAATACTTTTGAAAATCACATGTCATTAAATATGTTTATTGAGTTTAGGAACATAGGAAACAGATTAATCCAAGTTAAGTATCAACTTAGAGATTTATACACCATTTAATAAATCAACCAAGGTAATGGACTGCAACAAAGCTCACATGCATGGGAACTGGCTAGAATTCCATGATTGACTACTAATAGACATTAATAGTTTCAATCACAACAGTTAATCTGAGACAACTGCATGGTTTTACTCTAATTCAAAACCATTGTAGCAGCGGCTTTCACACTATTACACTTTAAAAGGTTCCCACTTTGTTATTTAGTTAGGACCTTGGTAGTAGGTAGATTTTTCCAATACATGAATGTACAATTGTGGCTTTCACGCTATTACACTTTAGAAGGCACCCACTTTGTTATTTAGTTGGGATCCCGATAATAGGTAGCCCTTTCCAATACACAATTGTTTCTCTTTATTTATTTCCTTTTTATTTTTTTCTTTTTTTTTTCTTTTGTTTTTGCAATTGATCCCTAGCTTGTTTTTCATTTTGTTTTGCTTCAAATTTTTTTAAACAAATTTTTTTCTTTAATTATTTCTAAGCCATTAGGACATGGTTCATTAGAGTCCCAAACAATTGAAATGTACATCAACCAATGACGACCTAAGGTAGTCTTTCTAAGTATTCTGACATGTGTTGTGTGTGTTTAGAAAAACTTTCAACATCCTACCCTTGGTTGAAACTAAGCGAAATAGATAAATTTCCGTTTTGATTCAAAATTTGATTTGCATTATATGCTACATGTTCCATGTCCTCATAAAGAAAAAAAAAAATTAGCATGTAACATTCACAAATAAGGTGTTGACTCTTTGAGTCCGATCCCTATTTTGATTATGACAAACCACAACATCTCATTAATGCGTTTAGTCTTTGAATAGATTTATGATGCAGAATGCACAAATAAGGGATGCAAAATGGAAGCCAATGAGTACCTAATCGAGCACAAATTTTGGTGTATTCCATGGAGCATTAAGAAGAAGAAGCATAAGATTTTATTTATTTTTGGGTTGTAATAGTAATTAAGTTTCAATTTGTGCATGCATGTCTCATGATTTGAATTGAAGCTCTCACAAAATGACCAAGACCTTAGATTGACCTTAGGGAACTGAACCTTTCATGAAAACATTTTTCCAAAACAAGTTTTTTTTTTTATTTATCAAAAACCCCTTCATGTTTCTTTCATTGCATTGATGAGTACTTTTATCTATCCATCACTTCTTTTATTAAACAGTGTCCAACATAAAGGTTGTGGAATTTGCTCTTATCTTTCTATTGATACCAAGAACATTCAATTTAGAGTAGTATAGAAAAGGTTATGTCCAAAATACTAAAGGATTTCTGCGTAGAAAACCCAGGTCACTCGTCGATGAGTCTTGGTGTCGTCATGGACTAGTCGACGAGTCTGATGGGAAAAATGACACCAACGGGCAAAAAATACTATTTTTCAAAATATAATAGTATTTTACCTCCCCAGCGGCTATAAAACAGTTACTTTAGGTTTTCGCCTATAAATGCAAGCCCTAAACATCTTGAAAAGCATGAACAATCAATTGGGAAGCTTGGTTAAATATTTTTTGATTCTCCCACACTCATATGCCCTTCTTATGCTTTTAAATTCTTTTTTCTCCTACTCCTTCTTGAAGATCCTTTTTAGAGAAATTTTTTGTTGGGGTTTCTATTGACCTTATAGGTCACGTCCGGTTTTGATTATGACAAATACTTATTATATCTAATGGGTGTATGATGTTTTGTGTAGGAACTTAAATTGAATGATCTTAATGCACATGGAAGGAAGTGAAGAATGAAGACCTAATCATTTTTATGTTATAATATATTTCATTTCTGTAAATGGTCTGTGATAGTAATTAGGGTTTTTACTTGTAATCATCATACACATCACATGCATGGTCTAATAGGTAAGCTCAAATTGAATCATAACTAAAAATGGACCTAGAAAAGACCCTAGGACACTCACTATTGCACTTGTATATGTAAGAAACTTCAATATGGTGATTGTGGAATGAAACAGGACCAAAATGCACAAGATGTGCACCTTCGGTCGACCGTCCTGTGCAGTTCATTCTGCCCCAGGTCAACCGAACCCAGTCTGGGTCAACAAGTTGACCACAGCCCGATCGACCAAGCTATGTCAGTTCATTTGAACCCGGTCGACTGAACCTCCCAGAAGTTAACACTTTGACTTCCTGGTCGATCGAGAGAATTTTGTACACCACCAACCTGGTTGATCGAATTCCCACGTGTGGGAACCCAACAGTCTGATCGACCGACCAGTTTAGTTCAAAATGACCCTAGTCGACCGAACCTCGCAATTTGGAAAAATCACCCACGAACATGCATATTCGGTCGACCGAACGACCAATTCATTTTTGGCCCAGTCAATCAAACCCAAAGAATTTCGCCCGGCCGAACTTGTCCTGATCGACCAGTGCTCTCTCGTTGGACCTATTTTTTTATCGTAGTTAACTCAGTTAAATAGGTTCAAAATAATTTAAAAATCATTAAATCTTTTCCAATAATCCCAACCTTGTCCCAAACGGTTATAATTCAAGGGGATTATATTTATACCCCTTCATTTGGGATGATTAGTGATTAGATTAGCCAACTTGATTAAGAAATTCTCTCTCAAGCTCTAAATTCCTACTACTCATTTTTACACTACTTTTCACTCATACTTACCTTCTACTCTTGTCTAAACTCTCTGTAAGTTGATTGAGTGGTTGTTTTGAAAGGTTTTCTTTCCTTGTTTTGATTGATTGATTCGTTTTTCTTGAGAGCCAAACTTAAGTGTTCTTAGAGGACTTTGTTAATATGTCTATCCTAAGAAGATTTCTATTAGACTTCTGAGTATTGCATATTCATTGTAATATCTTGGGAAGTTTGTATTTGTTTTTGGATTGCAAAAATTGTTTCAAAACATTTTCAAATATCTTGGGTGATTTATCTTGACATAGTTTTGAAAGAATATTTGTTTATGTGATATTAATCTTTGTTGCAATATTTTTTGATTTACATATCATTTTTCGAATACAAGGATTAAGCACCTTTTGCAAAACAAGCATATATATATATATATATTATTTGATACTTACATGAGTGAGATACTCTATTGATTGGAATATTTGAGACTTGATATCTTTGTTTGAGCACTTAGATAGAACATCTTATAATACAATGATCATTGGTTTGCACTCTCACACATTAATTACATCGATAGTAAATATATTTGAGACTTGATATATATTAAACTACATTGAGCTTACATATTATTTCATATTGGTGGTGTATGTGATTGAGTACAACTGGGTACATATCTACTTTACTTGAAAGCATAATCAGTGTACCATTTCATTGATTGTGAACATACTGTTGTATTTCCAGGCACGGGCCTGAAGAGGGGGAGTGGCCCATTTAAAATAGTCCCGGATTGGCTTAGGCTCGGTTAAGAAAGCTAGGTGCATAATCCTGTTAAGGTGTAGGTTGAGGTCCACCCCACTAATTGAGCTGGTTGTAAAGGCTGAGGTCGGCCATATGCTAATTGACTTTGCCGTAATCGGTGCCATTCCACCCGTTAAGTGAGTCTTTAGTGGAATCCTCGAGCTTGCGAGCTAGAGGCGGGGACGTAGCCACAGTTGGTTGAACCCCGATAACATATCATGTGCCTTGTTTATATTGCTACACTTTATATTTACTGCACATGTATGTTATGGTGTGAATGATGCGCTTGATTTAAATTTCTGCACATTATATTATTGGCGCATTTGGAATTGCATAGAAAGACCCTAGGTTGTATTATACGAGTATTTCATTTAACTTAGGAGATAAATTTTAAAATTCCAATTCACCCCCCCTCTTGGGAATACACCAATTCCAACAATTGGTATTAGAGCCTCGTTATGCTTGACTTAAACGTTTTTGTAAAAATATCGCAATGAATCAATTTGATGTATCCCCATTCAGAGAGGGACAGTCACCTTTTAGTCCTCCTATATTTTGTGGTGTTGATTACACCATGTAGAAAATTAGAATGAGCGTTTTCATAAAAGCAATGAACTGGAGGGCCTAGTAGGTGATTGTGAATGAAATTTGTATGCCTGTTGAAAATGATATTAATTCGATGCATGCAAATTCATATGCCATGGATTTATTATATTGTTCTTTAGACTCTTATATTTTTCATGAGCTTATGGCATGTAGAAATGCGAGGGAGATCTTTGTTGAGCTGGAAAAAAGATATGGAGAGACTCAGGAAAAGGAAACCATCACTCTAGAGATGTTATGTTCAGATGATCAGGGAGTGTTAAGTGATAGGGATAGTGCATCAAAAGAACATGAGGATTCTCACTCTAGCTCGTTTGAGGATTCATGTGTTGAATGTTGTGTTGCTACATGTGCTGAATCATCTGTTGAAGACCATGATAATTTTGTTGATAATGTGCGTGATGATTCTTATGCTGAATGCTATGTTGTGTCATATGATGAATCATCTAATATTCCTTATGATAATACTATTGAAATTGCATGCAATGATTCATATAATAACTATGACATATCTTATGATGAATCATGTGCTGAATTGATAAATCAAAGCATGTCTTCGTATGAAAAGCTACATAAAACTTTATTGAAAATGAATAAATTTCTAGAAAAGTTATATAAACAGAAATCCTTTTTGAAAAAGGAAAATTAAAGCATGGCAAAGCAGTTAATAAAAATAAAAGATTATTATGCCATCTTAGAAAATAGAAAAATTAAGATCTTAAAAACTATCTACTTAGAAAAGGAAATGGATGATTATTCTAGAGCTACACTTGAAGTTAAAAATGAAAAGAAAAATCATAATAAACACTTAAGATTAAAAAATAAAAACATTTTCAATAAGGGTTTAACCTTTACATCCAATAGCTATTTTTATGCCTCATTGAGCAAAAACAAGAGCTGTAAGCATAATCTATCACGTATTTACGAAACTGGCTAACACTGTAAAAGAAAATGGCACATTCTATCTTCATGTCCATCTAGTTGGGAAAAAGGTCTGGATAAGAAAATGGATTGGTTAGTCATGATAGAGAATCCAATAGAACTTAAGGAAGAGTGCATTCTAAGTGAAATCATCTTCTAATTGATCCTTCGTTAGTCTCTAAGTCTAGGGGTTGTGGTAACTACAAGACTAGGAAGTAATCTATGTCCAATCTGTCAAATCTTGGTTTGTGCCTTAATTGTATGATATTTCTTCACCAAGGATCCATAAGAATCATGTCAATGAGAAAATATATATAACATATCAAATCTGAACTTAAGGAGCATATTTGGTCAAAATAAAGTAAAATTAGAGAAATTTACTACGCTCGATCGACCAAGCATTGACTGAACTAGATCTCTCGGTCGATCGATCGCCTACCTTTTGACTTTTGGGTTGACCGACCCTTCATGAGCTTCTCCATTTTGGTCGACCGAACCTGTCTTTTTTCCCTTGGTCAATTGAATAGAAGAACAGTGCACCACCTCATTCAACCGCCCATTTCAGTACAAATTCTATCCAGTCGACCAAACAGTGTTAATTCGTGAAAAATTTGAATCTTTGGTTAACCAAATCTGCTCCTAGTCAACCGAACCGCGATATATATATACCTTCTTCACATTCAAAGCTCATTTTTCTTAGAAAATTTCAGAGCGTTCTTCACTGTTCCTCCAAATATCAACCAATATCCTTAGACCAGTGCCTAACCTCTTTCGTCCTACACTCATGGCTCTTCAAAATGAATGCATTGAAGCCCACAATCTAGCAGGAACTGAGGATGACTATTTTTTGATGGATCACTCCAAGATTTGATACATACGGGAGTTTCGTCTTAAAGAAGCAATACTGGGTAATATTCTAGACTTAGAATTTATGGATTAGTATTTTGGAAATGTCATCAACATGTTCAAGTAACATGGCTGAAAAAATTTTATATCTTATCAGCCTAGTGGACACCACCTAACATATTTTAGGTTATTTTACGCAAATCTGGGAAATGACGAGAATGGATATTTCTCAAGAGCATTAAGGACAGAAGTTCCTTTCAATGCACAGTATCTTTCTGATGTCCTTGATATAGATCGTGGAGGCTTTGAGTACCTAGACTTGGTAACTTCCTGGATCCATGAGCAAGATTTTACTGTTGCCACATTTGCTAACCTAACCATGTCCGATCCATGTACAACAAGTCTAAATCATCCCCCACAATATAGGCAATTTACTTTAGAGGCCAAAGTCGTGCACCACTTGATCACATATAATATCGTGCCCAAGGCAGGTTCTAAAGTGCATGTATCTTTCTTGGACTGCTTCATTATGTGGTGCTTGTTTTGCTCGCAAAAATCTAGATCTACTGAGCTTGATAATACGATGGATGATGGCCAAAATGATCGACCACAGGATTATTATGTCGTACGGAGGAATTTTGAACAAGCTGTTTCGATTCATAGGAGTCACCCGCACTAATGTGGTTACACTGAAGAGAAGGAGGTCTGCTGATATATTTTCTGCCATCACCCTGAGACTTATGGGGTATGAGCTGGTCGGCAACGTCTAGTTGCCATCTAGGGGTGTTGCAGCATAGGAGGTGGCCTCGCAGGAGTTTCCACCACAGCCCGCGTAGCCATCAAACATGGACCTAATGGCAGCCATCACCAGCCTCTCTGATTCCTTTGGGCAGTTTAGAGGATCAATTCAGTCAAATCTTAAAGATCATGCATCGTCATCTGCTCACTTCATGACGAGTTTCAACAGTTCTCCATCTCCACTCCTAGTTGATTCACAAATTTAGAGAGGACCATGGCAGTTAGCTTCAGTGAGTTAAATGACTGGATTTAGGATATGCAAGACGAGAGAGACTCGATGACTATGGACTTCGATTTTGACGCAGGTGATGGTGCTGATGATGGTGTTGATGAAGGCAATATCTAAGCCCAAAGGAGCAGTATGCAGATCAGAATTTGTGGCTATGATTCATTTTATTTTATATCATCTGGTTTGTACCTATATAAAATAGCTTTTATTTTTTTATCATGACGATCACACTCACCACACGCACACGTAGATACTATCCTGTGATGTTTGTGCTTTTGCTTAATGATCATATATATTTGATAGAATTCAGGATTGCATGAGTTTTTGTGCTTGGATAACTATACTACTGAAATACATGCTTATTATAGAATGCCTCTTGCATGGCAGATACAGTTGATGAGAATTGTCTGTTGGTAGATTTAGGTTCTCGTATGCCTTAAACTCTTGAGATACTGCTATTTGAGAATCAATTTTCTGCAGGTTAATTTTGGGAAATGTTCTGTTTACAGCCGGCATGTTGTAGAATTTTTTGTAGACACTTGCCCAAAATGCTGAAATGATTGAATATCTATTGTGCAAATGAACTTTGATCTTGGATTTTAAATATTCACGCTTGGCTTATTTGCTTCAAATCTTTAAATCCCTTGGAGTTGATTGTGCATATATACTTAAAGTGCTTAGACATTGGCAAGTTTTTATGGATTGATCACATTTTCAAACAAAATGTTGCCAAATTTTTGAAAATTATTACATATAACTCTATATCTTTTCTAAATGCGTATTTTCTTAAGACTTGAGTTGGGTTTCTAAAATAGTATTTGAATTATACTCAAGTCGATTTATAAAGAAAATGCATATTCTTAGGGGGAGTCACTTAAAATTGAAATCATTAGCCCCTGAGAAATAAATATGTATCATGCCTTCATTCTATATATCATTTGAAAAATATGTTTACTATGTGGCACTCTAACAAGTGGTATCTTAACAGTTAGTATCTCCTCTACCACGCAATTGAAACACTTGGCATTAGGCCAACATGCTTTCATTATACTATACCTTGCGAAAATATATATTCATTTTGGCCACCAAAAATGATTATGGTAAAATTAACTTTAAAATCATTTTGAAAAGGATGAGTGAAAACCAAATGAAAATTAAACCTCATCTTCACATAATCATCAGATATTTAAGAAACTTGTAAGTCAAATTTACAAGTCTAACTACACTATAATTGTTGGTATTTCTCACTGGAAAAGACTTAGTAAAATGATTCTTGCATGATGATATTGAAATTTATATTTGATTATTGGATCATATTGAATTTTTTAAGTAGTTTTAGATAAACTGTTAGGATATATAAACTCTGACAAGTTATAATTTATACAGGATTTATTTTGGAAAGACCAATTTTCAATTGGAACTCTACCGAAATTTTTCAAAATCCTTCCAAAACTTATAATGTGTAAATATTATACTTATCCATTGCCTTAAGTGATTACCTTTTATAGCCCTTTTTGTTGTTGCCAAAAGGAGGAGATGGAGAGGGAAAAATAATTGGGTAAAAGTAATTTGGCTAAAAATAATTGAATGCATATTGATAGGGGGAGCCGTCTTGGCTTAAACCCATATTTTTGCTGGTTGTATTTGTCATCATCAAAAAGGGGGAGAATGTTGGCCTCACAGGTCACGCCCATTTTTTATTATGAAAAATACTCATTATATATAATGGATGTTTGAGGTTTTGTACAGAAACTCAAATTGAAAGATCTTAGTGCACATGGAAGAAAGTGAAGAATGAAGACCTAATCATTTTTATGTTGTATATATTTCATTTATGTAAATGGTCTGTAATAGTAATTAGGGCTTTTACTTGTAATCATCACACACATCACATGCGTGGTCTAATAGGTAAGCTCAAATTGAATCATAACTAAAAATGGAACTAGAAAAGACCCTAGGACACTTACCATTGCACTTGTATATGTTAGGAACTTAAATAGGGTGACTATGGAATGAAACAGGACCGAAATGCACAAGATGTGTAGTTTCGGTTGACTGACCTGTGTTGTTCACTCTGCCCCCGATCAACCAAACTCGGTCTGGGTCAACAAGTTGACCACAACCCGGTCGACCGAGCTATGTCAGTTCATTTAACCCCGATCAACTAAACGTCTCAAAAGTCAAGACTTTAACTTCTTGGTCGACCAAGAGAATTTTGTACACCACCAACCTGGTCGACCGAGTTCTCACATATGGGAACCCAATGGTCTAGTCAACCGACTAGTGTAGTTCAAAATGACCCTGGTCGACCGAACCTCGCAATTTGGAAAAATCGCCCATAGACATGCATGTTCAGTCGACTAAATGGGCAGTTCATTTTTGGTCGACTAGTGCTTTTTACCGCGGTTAACTCGGTTAAATAGGTTTAAAATAATTTTAAAATCATTAAATCTTTTCTAATAATCCCAACCTTGTCCCTAACGGTTATAATTCAAGCAGAGTCTATTTATACCCCTTCATTTAGGATGATTAGTGATTAGATTAGCCAGCTTGATTAAGAAATTCTCTCTCAAGCTCTAAATTCCTACTACTCATTTTTACACTGCTTTTCACTCATACTTACCTTCTACTATTGTCTAAACTCTCTGTAAGTTGATTGAGTGATTTTTTTGAAAGGTTTGCTCTCCTTGTTATGATTGATTGATTCTTTTTTCTTGAGAGTCAAACCTAAGTGTTCTTAGAGGACTTTGTTAATAAGTCTCTCCTAAGAAGACGTCTATTAAACTTCTAAGTATTGCATATTAATTGCAATATCTTGGGAAGTTTGTATTTGTTATTAGATTGGAAAAACTTTTTCAAAACATTTTCAAATATCTTGGGTGATTTATCTTGACATAGTTTTGAAAGGATATTTGTTTATGTGATATTAATCTTTGTTACAATATTCATTGATTTACATATCATTTGCTGAATACAAAGATCAAACATCTTTTTCAAACCAAGCATA
Source organism: Malania oleifera (assembly GCF_029873635.1). NCBI lineage: Eukaryota > Viridiplantae > Streptophyta > Magnoliopsida > Santalales > Ximeniaceae > Malania > Malania oleifera. The sequence goes on along the minus strand of NC_080418.1, from coordinate 86,467,174 downwards.
TATATTATTTGATATTTACACGAGTGAGATGCTCTGCTGATTGGAATATTTGAGAATTGATTGATATGTTTGTTTGAGCACTTAGATAGAACATCTTGTTATACAAAGATCATATAGGTTTGCACTCTCACACACTAATTACATCGATAATAAATATATTTAAGAGTTCATATATATTAAACCTTATCGAGCTTACATATTATTTCATATTGGTAGTGTACGTGATTGAGCACGACTGGGTACATATTTGCCTTACTTGAAAGCATAATCACTGTACCATTTCATTGATTGTGAACATACTGTTGTATTTCTAAGGACGGGCCTGAAGAGGGAGACTAGCCCTTTGAAATAGTCTCGGATTGGCTTAGACTTGGTTAGGAAAGCTAGGTGCACCGTCCTGTTAAGGTGTAGGTTGAGGTCAACCCCACTAATTGAGCTGGTTGTAAAGGTTGAGGTCAATCATATGCTAATTGACGTGGCTGCAATCGTTGCTGCTTCACTCGTTAAGTGAGTCTTTAGTGGAATCCTCGGGCTTGCGAGCTAGAGGCGGGGACGTAGGCACAGTTGGCTGAACTCCGATAACATATCATGTGCCTTGTTTATATTACTGCACTTTATATTTACTGCACATGTATGTTATGGTGTGAATGATGCACTTGATTTAAATTTCTGCACATTATATTATTGGCGCATTTGGAATTGCATAGAAAGACCCTAGGTTGTATTATACCAGTATTTAACCTAGGAGATAAATTTTAAAATTCCAATTCACCCTCCTATTGGGAATATACCAATTCCAACAGTTTCTTAAAAAAGCTTGAGCCTATATCCACTCATATATTTGCTTAAGAGCCTTTCTATTCTTAAAGTTTTTCAAAGGTAATTTTTCTCCTTCTCACTTTGATTTGAAAATCATTTTTTGGAGAAAATATTTTTGGGATTTTATTTAAAAAGGCTTGAGCTTATATTTCATTCATAAATATATTGTTTGAAGGCATTTTATTCTTATGCTTTCAAAGATTAAATTTCCCATACTCTTTTACTCGAAAAATATTTTTTGGGAAAACTTTGTAAGGGTTTATTGGAGAGCTCAAGCTTACATTCGCTTTCATAATATATAATTTGAAAGTCTATCTATTATTTTGGAAATCAAAGTTCATATTTCTGTCACTCTTCTTGAATATCTTTTTGAGAGAAATATTTTTGGGGCCTTATTTGAAAAGGCTCAAGCTTATATCATCATTCATATATATATATATAGCTTAAAAGCCTTACTTTTGAAGGTCTATCATTTGGAAAAGAAATCCCCTAGTTTCTCCCATATTCTTTTATTTAAGAAATATTTTTTAGAGAAATTCTTTGGGGTATTCAAGTAAACTTTGAGCATGTATTAATTGATATACATTTTTCTTGATAAGCTGCTAAAGAAAAGGCAATAGCACATATTCATTTATAATATTTTGCTTAGAAGCATTTTGGTATTTGAATTTCAAAAGGTCATTTTTTATGAAGAAAAATCATTTTCCATACTCTTAACATTTGACTTGAAAAATATTTTGAGAGAAAATTATATACTCTAATGAGACTCATTTATAAATCATATGAGAGTACATATAGTATTTCAGTATGTACAACTTAGCTTTTTCAGAAGCACCTTTATTGTACAAAAATTGTTTTATGTAATGGTTTGGCTTAACCTGGTAAGTGAGCTATGGAGATTCTGCCCTATAAGGAGAACTGATTTGGCTCAACCTAGACTGGTTTGGCTCAGCCCAGTAGGTGAGTAAGGGAGACTCCAACCTATAAGGAGAACCTGCTTGGCTCAGTTTGGCAAGTGAGCTAGAAAGACTTTGCCCTGTAAGGAGAACTGATTTGGCTTAGCCCGGTAAGTGAGCTAGGGAGACTCCCCCTTATAAGGAGTATTTTAAATGAGTTTTGCTCCACCTAGTTAAGTTAGTAGGGTTAGTGAAATCCTTAGGGGGTTTGCCCAAGGCGAGAACGTAGGCGGGGTTGGCTGAACCTCATTAAAAATCTTCTCTCTCTCTCTCACACATCTAATTTTCGCATGTTTATGCTTGTTTATTTATTATTATAATTATTTTGCATACACACATTTTATTTAAATGGGATATGTTCTACAGATGCATGTTTATATTCATTGTTTAATTATTTTACATACACACTTATATTTTGAATGGGACATGATTTGTGGTGAATCGACGTAAATTTAATTTAGCTAAAAAGTTTCAAAACCCAATTCACCCCCCCCCCCCCTCTTTAGATCACCATATCTATCATAATGAATTAAGCATGCTTTGAACTCAATATCAGCACTTTCCAAGGTGGATCAAGTTGCCAAACTGTCTAACACATGCAAACATCACATGCAAATGTCACATTAAAATTCTATCACATGGTAGCACACAATTGCACATACATATTCTCTCCCCCCAACTAAATATAAACATTTGTCATAAATGATTGGAAAAAGAAGCAAAAGAATGATACTTAGGGAAGTAGAAGAGTACCTGAGTACAGAAGTAAGGGAAAAGGAAAAAAAAACTAAAACTAAAGGAAAATGTACCTACAAATAAACTAGAAATGAAAGAAAATAAAACAAAATGAAATAAAGGAAATAAAAAAATTACAGTATTCTAGTAGTAAATATGCAGAAGGTGAGGATGATGGTGATTTGTCTACTAAAGAATCTGATTGCGATGAAGAAGAAAACCCAAAACACTCAAAGGCGAGTGATTCTTCCGTTGATGAAGATGATGAATGTCCAGTGTCGAAATCGTTGGGTACAAAAGATACGACTGTGGTGGAGGATGATTCCGACAGTGATGACGTTAGTTTTGGTGTATTTCCAAGAGGTGGGGGGTGAATAGGAATTTAAAAAATTATTCCTAAGTTCAGCTAATCTAACAGTAGTATATTTGCAACCTAGGGTATGTCTATATAGTTCCAAATGCACAGATAAATATAACGTGCAAAAATTTAAATTATACGCAACTGTGCCTATGTCCCCGACTCTAGCTAACAAGCCCGAGGATTCCACTAAAGGCTCACTTGACGGGTGGAGCAACACTGATTTCAACCAGCAATTACCACAAAGCTGACCTCAACCTTCAAAATCAGCTCAATTAGCAGGGCTGACCTCAACCTACACCTTAATAGGATGGTGCACCTAACTTTCTTAATCGGGTCTAAGCCAATCCAGGACTATTTCAAAGGGCTAGTCTCCCTCTTCAGGCCCATGGTTGGAAATACAACAGTATGTTCACAATCAATGAAATTGGTACAGTGATTATTCTTTCTTGTAAAGCAGATGTGTACCTAGTTACGTGCAATCACATACACCACCAATAAGATATAATGAGTAAGCTCAATCTGGTTTATTTTATCAACTCTCAAATATATTTGCAATTGATGTAATCAGTGCGTGAGAGTGCAAACCAATACGATCTTCATATCACAAGATGTATTCAATCTAAATGCTCAAACAAGGATATTAGCCAAGCTTCATATATCTCAATCAGCAGATTTTCTCAATGTATAAAGCTCAAGTAATGTATAAGTTTGGTTTGCAAAAGGATAACAATATGATCTTTGTATCACAAAATGTATTCAATATAAATGCTCAAACAGAGATATCAATCAACCCTCATATATTTCAACCAACAGATTTTCTCAATCGTATAAAGCCCAAGTAGTGTAAATATTTGGTTTGTAAAAGGAGATTTAATCTTTGTATTCATAAAAAGATGTAACTCAATGAATATTGCAACAAATATTTTTATCATATAAACAAATATCTTTTCAAAGGTTTCTCAAGATAAATCACACAAGATATTTGGAAATGTTTTGAAAAGATTTTGCAACCAAAATCAAATACGAGCTTCTCAAGATATTGCAATGAAGGTGCAATCTCAAAAGATCTAACAAAGTCTTCTTAGGATAGACTTATTAACAAAGTCCCCTAAGAATACTTAAGGTTCTGCTCTCAAACAAAATCGTATCAATCAAGCACAACACATAGGATAGCAAACCTATAGAGCAATCAACACTCAAATCAAACTTACAAAAGATTTTTTGGCAATAAGAGAAGGTAAGTATGAGTGTGTGGAGCTTAGAAATGAGTTTTATGGATTTTGGGAATTGCAAAGAATTTCTCCTAATCAAGATTGGTAATCCCCTACTAATTTTTCCAAATGAAGGGGTATTTATAGACTTCCCCAGAAATATAACCGTTAAGGACATAAGTGGAATAATTAGAAAATTTTTAAAAATATTTAATTAATTAAACTTCGTTTAAAAAAGTTAACCACGGTAAAATATTCAGACCAACCCAAGAGCACCGGTCGATTAGGACAAGTTTGGGTATGCAATGAGCTGTGAGTTCGGTCGATTGGACTCATATGTCCAAAGGTGATTTTCCAGTTTTGCGAGATTCCGTCGATCGAGAGCATTTTGAATTGAGCTGGTTGGTCGACCAGACCATTGAGTTCCCACACGTGGGAACTCGGTCGACAAGGTTGGTGATATTCAAAAGATGCTTGGTCGAGGAGGAAGTCAATAAAGTTGACTCCTAGGGTGTTCGGTCGACCGAGGTCAAATAAACTGAAAGGGTTCGGTCAATCGGGTTGTGGTCAACCTGTTGACTCAATCCTTGGTTGGTTGATCGGGGGCAAATTGTTCATGAAATTCTGATCGACCGAGTGTGCACATTTAGTGCATTTCGGTCCTGTTTCAGCCAAAAAACACCCTATTCAAATGATTAACACATACAAGTGAGTGAGTGAGTATCTGAGGGTCTTTTTTAGGTCCTTTTTAGTTTATGTTTGGTTTGAGCTTACTTATTAGATAATGCATGTGATTTGTGTGTGATTATTACAAACCATAGAACCTAATTACTATTACAGAACCTTTGAATAAAAATGAAGTACAATACAGCAGAAATTGGGTCTTCAACTTCAGTCTCTCTTTGTGCACTATGATATGTCAATTAGAGTTTCCTGCACATAACCTCAAACACCCATTACATTCATCAAAACCAGGCGTGACCTATAAGGTCAACATTCTTCCCCTTTTTGATGATGACAAATACATCAAGAAAAAATATGGGTATAGTCTAAGAAGTCTCCCCCTATCAATATGCATTAACGAAAATCAATTTTTAGCCCCATTATTTTTGCCTCTCCATCTCCCCCTTTTGGCAACAGCAAAAAAGGCCATAAGAATTATGAACTGTAGGCAATGGGTAAATACCATATTTATACCAAATTTTGAAAGTGGGACTTTCCAAAAAAAATCATGTATAAATAATGACCTGTTTTAGTTTATAAATCCTAGAAATTTGTGCACAACTACTCAAACGGTTCCAGTATGATCAAAGTAATAAAACATAAATACCAATATTATCATGCTGTAGATATAAGAATTATATACACAAGCAATAATCCATTTTGACTAAGTCTAATCCAATGAGAGATATCAACAATTATATAGTGTAGTTAGAATTGTAAATGTTAGTTGAAATCTCCCCCTAGCAAATTAAATTCAAGTTAGGATAAAAAAAAAAACTGCTTAGACTAAGTAGATAGATATTTCATTAAGAATCATAAGAAGTGCAAGCAGTTAATTTTGAGTCATTTTTAAAAAAATGAATATCCTGGATTAGAGATTTATTCATTTTACCAGTCAATTAGTATAATTACCCCTAAAGATCACGCACGCATCGCAAGACATACATTATGGCATTAAGTAAATCACATAACCGAAAACCATCCATATCATACAAAATATAATGACGATCAGGGTTCTTAGAAAAGCCTTGATATTTAACAAGTCAAACCATGATGCATAGGAGTTCTTTTATGGTCTATCCTTGGGGGTTGAGCTATGCTCCTTAAATATCTTATGATTGTGTGAAGATGATGTTTAATTTTTATTTGGTTTTCACTCATCCTTTCAAAAAGATTTTAACTTTTAATTTCATTATAATCATCATTTTGACAAGGTTTTATATTGGAAAAGTTCACCGAAATTTCGGCGGCACGCTATCTATAAATAGGACATTTTCCAAATAAACCTACAAAACATATTCTCAACATCCTATATATCAGAAGTGTAAGGCAAGCGAGAACCTATATCGACTACCACCATGCAATACACAACATAGTGCATCAGTCATGCAGTTGGTGTTCCGTACAAGCATGCAATTAGGTAGATAGTGAATTATATGTCGTTTAACACATGACATCAAATATGAGAGCAAAAGACTATCATCATGGCATTACACACAAACATCATGCAATTCCTAAGAGATAAATATCCACGGCATTCTCAAAGTCAATACACACCAACAAATACAAATAAAAAATGGATAACCCAACCATCAGCAGAATCCAAAAAAGATAGGGATCTGAGTGTAGTGTGTAGCAAACGAGAAAGGAAAGAAAACAAATTAAAAGATAAAAGTTCTATCATAAGTACTGATTGGATGATATAAAAAATAATGAATCAAAACAACAAATTCTGAATTGCAGACTACTCTCCTGAATCTAGATGTCCCCTCCATCGACACCACCATCGGCACCATCACCTGCATTGAAGTCGAAATCCATGGTCATCCGATCTCTCTCGTCCTGCATCTCCTGAATCCGGTCATTTAACTCACTAAAATTCAATGCCATGACCCTCTCAAACTCTATGAACCGGCTAGTAGTTGAGATCGAGAACTGTCTGAACTCGTCATGAAGTGCAGTAGATGACGACACTAGGTCTCGAAGATTTGAATGGACTGATCCTCTAAACTGCCCAAAACAATGAGAGAGGATGGTGATGGAAGCCATCAGATCCATGTTCTATGGTTGCATGGGTTGTGGTGGTAACTCTTACGGAGCCTCCTCCTGTGGTGCAGCACCCCTAGATGGCAACCAGATGTTGCCGACCAGTTCATACCCCATCAATCTCAGGGTGACAATAGAAAATAAATAAGCAGACATCCTTCTCTTTAGCACAGCCACATTGGTGTGGGTAACTCCTATAGCTCAAAATAATTTGTTCAAAATCCCTTCGTATGGAATAATGATTTTGTGGCCGATCGTCTTGGTTGTTATCCATCGTATCATCAAGCTGGGTAAATCCATCTTTTTTTGGGAAACAGGCACCACGTAACAAAGCAATCTAAGAAAGAGACATGCACCTTAGAACCCACCTTAGGCAAGATATTATAGGTAATCAAGTGGTGCACAACCTTAACCTCTAAAGTGAACTGCCTATATTGTTGGGGGTGATTTTGACTGGCTGCACGTGGATCAGACATGGTTAGGTTTGCAAAAGTGGCAACCATAAAATCATGTTCATGTATCCAGGAAGTTACCGAGTCTGTGCATTCAAAGTCAATACGATCTTTATCTAGGACATTAGATAAATAGTCTGCATCAAAGAGAACATCAGTCCTCTCAACCCTAGAGAAATATCCATTCTCATCATTCCCCAGATTTGCATAAAATAGCCTAACATATGTCGAGTAGTTGCACTAGGCTAGTGAGAGATGAAAATTTTTGTACCCCTGATACTCAAATATATTCATGACATTTCCAAAATGTTGGTCCGTAAATTCTATATCTAGAATCTTACCCAATATGGCTTCTTTTGGGCAAAACTGCCGCACATATCTGATCTTGGAGCACTCTGACAAAAACCAATCGTCCTTAGTGTGTGCAAGATCATGGGCTTCAACACGATCATTTTGACGAGCCATAAGTGTTGGATGAGAGGGGTTTGGCACTGGTCTAAGGGTATTGGACAATGCTTGGCGGGTGAAGGAAGCTCTGAAATTTTCTAGCAAAAATGAGCTTTGAACGTAAAGAACATATTTAAATACCGCGGTTTGGTCGACTGATGATTCAAATTCCTCACGAACTGATAGTGTTCAGTTGACCAAAAGGAGTTTGTACTGAAATGGGCGGTCGATCGAGGTGGCACACTATTCCCTATTCGGTTGACCAAGGGTAGACTGACAAGTTTAGTCGACCAAATTAGAGAAGCTCACCATGGGTTGGTCGACCGTACGGTCAAAAGTCAGTGGTTCAGTCGACCGAGAGCTCTAGTTCAATCAATGCTCAATCGATCGAGCATAGTCAATCTTTGCGATATGACTTAGTTTTGACAAAAAAATTCTTCCTCAAGTTTAACTTTAATATGTTACATATATTTTCACACAGATGTGATTCTTAAGGATTCTTGGTGAAGCAGTATTATATGGTTGAAGCATATACCAAGACTTGACAGTTTAAGTAGAGATCACTTCCTAGTCTTGCAGTCATTACAACCCCTAGTCTTAGAGACTAATAAAAGATCCACTAGAAGATGATGTCAATTTGATTGCACTTTTCCTTAAGTCTTACGGGATTTTTTTTCATGACTCTTCTTAAGCCTCTAGCATTTCTAAGTAGATAGTTAAGCCAAACGTCCCCTTTTCTTATACAAGATAAGCAAACTTTATATATGCGTGAAGGATTATGCTTATTTATTTTAGTTTTACTAATTGAGGCATTATTGTGGGTTTGATAAACAGAACATGTACCCTTTTTGAAAAATTTATTTCTTTTGAATCATAAGGGTTTAGTATGATTATTCTTTCCAAATTTTACTTTGGGTGAAGCTATAGAATAATCACTTACTTCTTTCCTTAAGCAGATAATTTTCAATATCTTTTTAATTTTTCTCTTATCAAGAATAGCATGATAATCTTTTAATTCTCTCAATTGTAGAGCTATCCTTTTGTTTTCATTTTTCATATAAGTTTTATGATATGACATTCTAACTAGAGACTTATGAATTTTAAATGACTCCTTTTCTTGTTGTCCTTTTAGTGATATGCTTTCATCATAAAACTCACTGCATGATTCAATACAAGATTTATCTCTATAATTATCATATGAATCAATGCATATAGTATCATTATCAGAAACAATTGATGATTCATCATAAGATATATCACAGTTATTACAATGACCATTGCATGCTATGTCAATAGTAATATCATAAGGAATACCAAATGATTCATCATACAATATATTGCAACATTTAGTATAAGAATCATCACATGTACTATTGGCAAAATTGTCATGAAATTCAATAGATGATTCATTATTTGACTTATCATGGCATTCAACAATAGAATAATCTATGGAGACTAAGATGGGAACATATACCTCACTGTCTGTTAATGCAACTGCCCCATTATTTACCACTTTATGAGTGGTGGTCTCATTTTCCTGGGACTCTCCATATTTCCTTTCGAGTTCATCCCTGATATCCATTGCAGTCCAACATGCCAGAATCTAATGCAAAATATAACATGTCCATGGCATATGAATTTGCATGCATCAAATTAACATTATTTTCTAAGGGCATACAAATTCCGTTTACAGTCACCTACCAGGCCTTTTAGTTCAATGATTTTATAAAAATGCTCATTCTAATTTTCCATGCAGTGTAATCAGTAACGAAAAATATAGGAGGATTGAAAGGTGATTGTCCCTCACTGAATGGAGATACACCAATTTGAGCCATTGCGATCTTCTTGCAAAAACGTTTAAGTATAGTGCAACGAGGCTCCGATAACAATTGTTAGTTTTGGTGTATTCCCAAAAGGGGGGGTGTGAATTGGAATTTTAAAAATTATTCCGAGGTTCATCTAATCTAATAGCAGTATATTTGCAACCTAGGGTCTGTCTATATAGTTCCAAATATGCAGATAAGTATAATGTGCAGAAATTAAAATTATGCGTTGTTCACCAACTATAACATACATGTGCGGAAATGTAAATTGTAGAAAGATAAACAGTGCAAACAAGATACGTTATTAGGGCTCAACCAACTGTGCCTACGTCCCCGCCTCTAGTACGCAAGCCAGAGGATTCCACTAAAGTCTCACTTAGCGGGTGGAGGGCACCGATTACAACCAAGTCAATTACCACAGTGCTGGCCTCAACCATTACAACCTGGTCAATTAGCAGGGCTGACCTCAACCTACACCTAAAAGGGATCGTGCACCTAGTTTTCCTAACCGGGTTTAAGCCAATCTGGGACTATTTCAAAGGGCTAGTCTCCATCTTCAGGCCCATGCCTAGAAATACAATAGTATGTTCAAAATCAATGAAATTCGTACAATGATTATGCTTTCTTTTAAAGCAGATGTGTACCCAGTTACGTGCAATCACATACACCACCAATAAAATATAATGAGTAAGCTCAATGTGGTTTATTATTTAAACTCTCAAATATATTTGCAATCGATGTAATTAGTGCGTGAGAGTGCAAATCAGTAGGATCTTTACATCACAATATGTATTCAATCTAAATGCTCAAACAAGGATATTAGCCAAACTTCATATATCTTAATTAGCAGATTTTATCAATGTATAAAGCTTAAGTAATATATAAGTTTGGTTTGCAAAAGGATAACAATATGATCTTTGTATCAGAAAATGTACTCAATATAAATGCTCAAATAGAGATATCAATCAACCCTCATATATTTCAACCAACAAATTTTCTCAATCGTATAAAGCTCAAGTTGTGTAAAGATTTAGTTTGTAAAACGAGATTTAATCTTTGTATTCAGCAAAAGATATAACTCAATGAATATTGAAACAAATATTTTTATCACATAAACAAATATCTTTTCAAAGGTTTGTTAAGATAAATCACATAAGATATTTGGAAATTTTTTGAAAAGATTTTGCAACCAAAATCAAATATGAGCTTCTCAAGATATTGCAATGATGGTGCAATCTCAGAAGATCTAACAAAGTCTTCTTGGGATAGACTTATTGACAAAGTCCCCTAAGAATACTTAAGGTTTTGCTCTTAAACAAAATCGTATCAATCAAGCACAACACATAGGATAGCAAACCTATAGAGCAATCAACACTCAAATCAAACTTACAAAAGATTTTTTGGGAATAAGAGAAGGTAAGTATGAGTGTGTGGAGCTTAGAAATGAGTTTTACGGATTTTGGGAATTGCAAAGAATTTCTCCTAATCAAGATTGGTAATCCCCTACTAATTTTTCCAAATGAAGGGGTATTTATAGACTTCCCCAGAAATATAACCGTTAAGGACATAAGTGGAATAATTAGAAAATTTTTAAAAATATTTAATTAATTAAACTTCGTTTAAAAAAGTTAACCACGGTAAAATATTCAGACCAACCCAAGAGCACCGGTCGACCTGGACAAGTTTAGTTGACCAAGTTCTAAGGGTTCGGTTGACTGGGTGTGCAATTAACTATGAGTTCGGTCGACTGGACTCATATGTCCAAAGGCGATTTTCCAGTTTTGTGAGGTTCAGTCGATCGGGACCATTTTGATTTGAGCTAGTCGGTCAACCAGACCGTTGGGAACTCGGTTGACCAGGTTGGTGATATTCAAAATATGCTTGGTCAATGAGGAAGTCAATAAAGTTGACTCCTGGGGTATTCAGTCGACTGGGGTCAAATAAACTGCAAGGGTTCGATAAATTGCATTGTGGTCAACTAGTTGACCCAATCCTTGGTTGGTCAATCGGGGGCAAATTGTTCATGAAATGCCAGTTGACCGAGTGTGCACATTTTGTGCATTTCAGTCTTGTTTCAGCCAACAAACACCCTATTCAAATGACTAACACATATAAGTAAGTGAGTGAGTGTCCTAGGGTCATTTTTAGGTCCTTTTTAGTTTATGTTTGGTTTGAGCTTACTTATTAGATAATGCGTGTGATGTGTATGTGATTATTACGAACCATAGAACCTAATTCCTATTGCAGACCCTTTGAATAAAAATGAAATACAATACAGCAGAAATTGGGTCTTCAACTTCAATCTCTTTTTGTGCATTGTGATCTGTCAATTAGAGTTTCCTGCGCATAACCTCAAACACCCATTAAATATAATAAGTATTTGTCATTATCAAAATCGGGCGTGACCTATAAGGTCAACATTCTCCCCCTTTTTAATGATGAAAAATACATCAAGAAAAAAATATGGGTATAACCTAAGAAGGCTCCCCCTATCAATATGCATTAAGGAAAATCAATTTTTTAACCCCATTATTTTTGCCTTTCCATCTCCCCCTTTTGGCAACAGCAAAAAGGGCCATAAGAATTATGAACTCTAGGCAAAGGGTAAATACCATATTTATACCAGATTTTGAAAATGGGACTTTCCAAAACAAATACTATATAAATAATTATGCGTTTGAGTTTATAAATGCTAACAGTTTATCCACAACTACTCAAATGGTTCCAGCATGATCGAAGCAAAAAAACATAAATACCAATATTATCATGCTGTAGATATGAGAATTATATACACAAGCAATAATCAATTTTGACTAAGTCTAGTCCAATGAGAGATATCAACAATTATACAGTGTAGTTAGAATTGTAAATGTTACTTGTAATCTCCCCCTAGCAAATTGACATCAAGTTAGGATAAAAAAAAAAACTGCTTAGACTGAGTAGATAGATTTTTCATTAAGAATCGTAAGAAGTGTAAGCAGTTAATTTTGAGTCATTTTAGAAAAATGAATATCCTAGATTAGAGATTTATTCATTTTACCAGTCAATTAGTATAATTACCTCTAATGATCACGCACGCATCGCAAGACATACATTAAGGCATTAAGTAAAGCATATAACCGAAAACCATCCATATTAAAGCATATAGAATATAATGACGATCAGGGTTCTTAGAAAAGCCTTAATATTTAGCAAGTCAAACCATGATGCATATGAGTTCTTTTATGGTTCACCCTTAGGGGTTAAGCTACGCTCCTTAAATATCTGATGATTATGTGATGATGATGTTTAATTTTCATTTGGTTTTCATTTATCCTTTAAAAAAGATCTTAACCTTTAATTTTGTTATAATCATCATTTTTACAAGGTTTTATGTTGGAAAATTACACCAAAATTTCGGCAGCATGTCGTCTATAAATAGGACATTTTTCAAATAAAACTACATAACATATTCTCAACATCCTGTACATCAGAAGTATAGGGCAAGCGAGAACCTATATCGACTACTAACATGCAATACACAATATACTGCATCAATCATGCAGTTGGCATTCCATATAAGCATGCAATTAGGTTGATAGTGAATTATATGCCGTTTAACACATGATATCAAATATGAGAGCAAAAGACTATCATCAATGCATTACACACAAACATCATGCAATTCCTGAGAGATAAACAGCCATGACATTCCCAAAGTCAATACATACCAATAGATACAAATAAAAAATGGATAACCCAACCATCAGTAGAATCCAAAAAAGATAGGGGTCAGAGTGTAGTGTGTAGCAAACGAGAAAGGAAAGAAAACAAATTAGAAGATAAAAGTTGTATCATAAGTACTGATCGGATGATATAAAAAATAATGAATCAAAACAACAAATTTTTATCTACAGACTACTCTCCTGAATCTAGATGTCCCCTCCATCGACACCACAATCGACACCATCACCTGCATCAAGGTCAAAGTCCATGGTCATTCGGTCTCTCTCGTCCTATATCTCTTGAATTCGATCATTTTATTCACTACAATTCACTGCCATGACCCTCTCAAACTCTATGAACTGACTAGTAGTGGAGATCGAGAACTATATGAACTCGTCAAGAAGTGCAGTAGATGACGACGATAGATCTCAAAGATCGAACTAGACTGGTTCTCTAAACTACCCTAAAGAATCATAGAGGCTGGTGATGGCAGTCATCAAGATTTATGTTCGACGGCTGTATGGGCTGTGGTGGTAACTCCCACGGGGCCTCTTCCTATGCTACAACACCCCTAGAAGGCAACCCGATGTTGCTGACCAGCTCATACCCCACCAGTCTCAGGGTGACAGCAAAAAATATATCAGTAGACCTTATTCTTTTTAGCACAGCCACATTGGTGTGGGTAACTCCTATAGCTCAAAATAATTTGTTCAAAATCCCTTTGTATGGCATAATGATTATGTGGCCGATCGTCACAACTATTATCCATCGTATCATCATGCTGGGTAAATCCAACTTCTTTTGGGAAATAGGAACCACTTAACAAAGCAGTCTAAGAAAGAGATATGCACCCTAGAACCCGCCTTAGGTAGGATATTATACGTAATCAAGTGGTGCACAACCTTAGCCTTTAAAGTGAACTGCCTATATTGTTGGGGGTGATTTTGACTGGCTGCGTATGGATCAGACATGGTTAGGTTTGCAAAAGTGGCAACCATAAAATCATGTTCATGTATCCAAGAAGTTACTGAGTCTGCACATTCAAAGTCACCACGATCTATATCTAGGACATTAGATAAATAGTCTGCATCAAAGTGAACATCAGTCCTCACTACTCTAGAGAAATATCAATTCTTGTCATTCCCTAGATTTGCCTAAAATAGCTTAGCATGTGTAGGGTAGTGGCGACTAGGTTGATAAGAGATGAAAGTTTTCCACCCCTCATACTCAAACATATTTATGACATTTCCAAAATGTTGGTCCATAAATTCTATATCTAGAATCTTACCCAATATGGCTTCTTTCGGGCGAAACTCCCGCACATATCTGATCTTGGAGCGCTCTGACAAAAATCAGTCATCCTCAGTGTGTGCATGATCATGGGCTTTAACACGATCATTTTGATGAGCCATGAGTGCTGGATAAGAGAGGTTTGGAACTGGTCTAAGGGTATTAGACAATGCTTGGAGGGACAGTGAAGGGAGCTCTGAAATTTTCTAGAAAAAATGAGCTTCGGACGTAAAGAACATATTTAAATACTATGGTTTGGTCGACTGACAATTCAAATTCCTCACGAGCCGATAGTGTTCGGTTGACTAGAAGGAGTTTGTCCTGAAATCGGCAGTCGACCGAGGTGGCGCACTATTCTCTATTAGGTTGACCAAGGGTAGATTGACAAGTTCAGTCGACCAAATTGGAGAAGCTCACCATGGGTTGGTTGACCGTACGGTCAAAAGTCAGTGGTTCAGCCGACTGGAAGCTCCAGTTCAGTCAATCTCGATCAACCGAGCATATTCAATCTTTTCGATTTGACTTAGTTTTGACAAAAAAATTCTTCCTTAAGTTTAAATTTAATATGTTACATATATTTTCACACAGATGTGATTCTTAAGGATTCTTGGTGAAGCAGTGTTATACGGTTGAAGCATATACCAAGACTTGACAGTTTAAGTAGAGATTACTTCCTAGTCTTGCAGTAATTACAACCCCTAGACTTAGAGACTAACGAAAGATCAACTAGAAGATGATGTCAATTTGATAGCAGTTTTCATGACTAACCAATCCATTTCTCTTCTCAAGCCTCTGGCATTTTTGAGTAGACAATTAAACCAAACGTGCCCTTTTCTTATACAAGATAAGCAAACTTTATATATGCGTGAAGGATTATGCTTATTTATTTTAGTTTTACTCATTGAGGCATTTCTGTGGGTTTGATAAACATAACATGTACCCTTTTTGAAAAATTTATTTCTTTTGAATCTTAAGGGTTTAGTATGATTATTCTTTCCAAATTTAACTTTGGGTGAAGCTATAGAATAATCACTTACTTCTCTCCTTAAACAGATAATTTTCAATATCTTCTTAATTTTTCTCTTATCAAGAATAACATGATAATCTTTTAATTCTATCAATTGTATAGCTGTCCTTTTGTTTTGATTTTTCAGAAAAGTTTTATGAAATGACATTCTAACTAGAGACTTAAGAATTTTAAATGACTCCTTTTCTTGTTGTCCATTCAGTGATATGATTTCATCATAAAACTCACTGCATGATTCAATACAAGATTTATCTCTATAATTATCATTTGAATCAATGCATACAGTACCATTATCAGAAACAATTGATGATTCATCATAAGATATATCACAATTATTACATCAACCATTGCTTGCTATGTCAATAGTAATATCACAAGGAATACCGGATGATTCATCATACAATATATTGCAACATGTAGTATAAGAATCATCACATGCACTATTGACCAAATTGTCATGAAATTCAATAGATGATTCATTATTTGACTTATCATAGCATTCAGCAACAGAATAATCTACGGATGCTGAGATAGGAACATATACCTCACTGTTTGTTAATGCAATTGCCCTATTCTTTGCCACTTCCCGAGTGGTGGTCTCATTCTCCCAGGACTCTCCATATTTCCTCTTGAGTTCATCCCAGATATCCTTTGCAGCCCGACATGCCACAAACTCAACAAAAATATCAGAATCTAATGCAAGATATAACATGTCCATGGCATATGAATTTGCATGCATCAAATTAACATTATTGTCTATAGGCATACAAATTCCGTTTACAGTCACCTGCTAGGCCTTCCAGTTCATTGATTTTATAAAAATTCTCATTCTAATTTTCCATGCAGTCTAATCAACACCGTAAAATATAGGAGGACTAAACGGTGACTGTCCCTCACCAAATGGGGATACACTAATTTCAGCAATTGCGATTTTCTTGCAAAAATGTTTAAGTCTTTGCAACGAGGCTTTGATACCAATTGTTAGTTTTGTTGTATTCCCAAAAGGGGGGAGGGGTGAATTGGAATTTAAAAAATTATTCCTAGGTTCAACTAATCTAACAACAGTATATTTGCAACCTAGGATCTTTCTATATAGTTCCAAATACGCAGATAAGTATAACGTGTAGAAATTAAAATTATGCGCAGCATTTACATACTATAACATACATGTGCAGAAATGTAAATTGGAGAGAGATAAACCGTGCAAATAAGGTAAGTTATTGCAGCTTGGCCAACTGTGCCTACGTTCCCGCCTCTAGCTCGCGAGCTTGAGGATTCTACCAAAGGCTCACTTAATGGGTGGAGGGCACCGATTACAACTGAGTCAATTACCACAAGGCTGACCTCAACCTTTACAAACCAGGTCAATTAGCGGGGCTGATCTCAACCTACACCTTAATAGGATGGTGCACCTAGTTTGCGTAACCGTGTCTAAGCCAGTCTAGGACAATTTCAAAGGGTTAATCTCCCTCTTCAAGCCCATGCCTAGAAATACAATAGTACGTTCACAATCAATGAAATTGGTACCGTGATTATGCTTTCTTGTAAAGTAGATGTCTACCCAGTTACGTGCAATCACATACACCACGAATAAGATACAATGAGTAAGCTTAATGTGGTTTATTATATCAACTCTCAAATATATATGCAATCGATGTAATCAGTGCGTGAGATTACAAACCATTATGATCTTTGTATCACAAGATGTAGTCAATCTAAATGCTCAAACAAAGATATTAGCTAAACTTCATATATCTCAATCAGTAGATTTTCACAATGTATAAAGCTCAAGTAATGTATAAGTTTGGTTTGCAAAAGGATAACAATATGATCTTTGTATCAAAAAATGTATTCATCATAAATGCTGAAATAGAGATATCAACCAACCATCATAAATTTCAACTAATAGATTTTCTCAATCGTATAAAGCTCAAGTAGTGTAAAGATTTGGTTTGCAAAACGAGATTTAATCTTTGTATTCAAAAAAAGTTATAACTCAATGAATATTGAAAAAAAAGATTTTTATCACATAAACAAATATCTTTTCAAAGGTTTGTCAAAATAAATCACACAAGATATTTGGAAATGTTTTGAAAAGATTTTGCACCCAAAATCAAATACGAGCTTCTCAAGATATTGCAATGAAGGTACAATCTCAGAAGAGCTAACAAAGTCTTCTTAGAATAGACTTGTTAACAAAGTGCCCTAAGAATACTTAAGGTTTGGCTCTTAAACAAAATCGTATCAATCAAGCACAACACATAGGAGAGCAAACCTATAGAGCAATCAACACTCAAATCAAACATACAAAATTTTTTTGGAATAATAGAAGGTAAGTATGAGTATGTGGAGCTTAGAAATGAGTATTACGAATTTTGGGAATTTCAAAGAATTTCTCCTAATCAAGATTGCTAATCTACTACTAATTATTCCAAATGAGGGGGCATTTACAGACTTCCCCAGAAATATAACGGTTAAGGACATAAGTGGAATAATTAAAAAATATTTAATAATATTTAATTAATTTAACCTCGTTTAAAAAAGTTATCCGTGGTAAAAAATTCGGACCAACCCGAGAGCATCGGTCGACCAGGACAAGTTTGGTTAACCAAAGTTCTTGGGGTTCGGTCGACCGGGGGTGAAATGAACTGTGATTTCGGTCGACCAGACTCGTATGTCAAAAGGCAATTTTCTAGTTTTGCGAGGTTTTGTCGACCGAGACTATTTTGAACTGAGTTGGTCGGTCGACCAGACCATTGAGTTCCCACACGTGGGAACTCGATTAGCCGGGTTGGTGATATTCAAAATATGCTTGGTTGACGGGGAAGTCAATAAAGTTGACTCCTGGGGTGTTCGGTCAACCAGGGTCAAATGAACTGCAAGAATTCGGTCGATCAGGCTATAGTCAATCACTTGACCCAGTCCTTGGTCGATTGACTGCTGGTAAATTGTTCATGAAATGCCAGTCAATCGAGTGTGCACATTTAGTGCATTTTAGTCTTGTTTCAGCAAACAAACACCTTACTCAAATGACTAACACATACAAGTGAGTGAGCGAGTGTCCTAGTTCCATTTTTAGGTCCTTTTTAGTTTATGTTTGGTTCGAGCTTACTTATTAGATCATGCATGTCAAGTTTGTGTGATTATTACAAACCATATAACCTAATTACTTTTACAAAACCTTTGAATAAAAATGAAATACAATACAACAGAAATTGGGTCTTCGACTTCAATCTTTATTTGTGCATTATGATTTGTCAATTAGAATTCTTGCAAATAACCTCAAAAACCCATTAAATATAATAGATATTTGTCATTATCAGGTGTGACCTATAAGGTCAACATTCTCCCCCTTTTTGATGATGACAAATACATCAAGCAAAAATATGGGTATAGCCTAAGAAGGCTTCCCCTATCAATATGCATTAAAGAAAATCAATTTTTAACCCCATTATTTTTGCTTCTACATCTCCCCCTTTTGGCAATAGCAAAAAGGGCCATAAGAATTATGAACTTTATGCAATGCGTATATACCATATTTATACCAAATTTTGAAAATGGGACTTCGCAAAACAAATCCTATATAAATAACGACCTGTTTGAGTTTATAAATCCTAGAAGTTTATCCACGACTACTCAAACAGTTCCAGTATGATGAAAGCAATAAAACATAAATACCAATATTATCATGTTGTAGATATAAGAATTATATACACAAGCAATAATCAATTTTGACTAAGTCTAATCCAATGAAAGATATCAACAATTATATAGTGTAGTTAGACATGTAAATGTTACTTGAAATCTCCCCCTAGCTAATTGAATTCAAGCTAGGATAAAAAATAAAAAATAAAAACTACTTAGATTGAGTTGATAGATATTTCATTAAGAATCGTAAGAAGTGTAAGCAATTAATTTTGAGTCTATTTTGAAAAATGAATATCCTTGATTAGAGATTTATTCATTTTACCAGTGAATTAGTATAATTACCCCTAAAGAACATGCACGCATCGCAAGACATACATTAAGGCATTAAGTAAAGCATATAATCGAAAACCGTCCATATCAAAGCATACAGAATATAATGATGATCAGGGTTCTTAGAAAAGCCTTAATACTTAACAAGTCAAACCATGATGCATATGAGTTTTTTATGGTCTATCCTTAGGGGTTGAGCTACGCTCCTTAAATATGTAATGATTATGTGAAGATGAGGTTTAATTTTCATTTGGTTTTCACTCATCCTTTCAAAAAGATTTTAACTTTTAATTTCATTATAATCATCATTTTTGCCCAGGTTTTATGTTGGAAAAGTCCACCGAAATTTTGGCAACATGCCGTCTGTAAATAGGATATTTTCCAAATAAACCTGTATAACAAATTCTCAACATCCAGTATATCAGAAGTGTAAGGCAAGTGAAAACCTATATCGAGTACTAGCATGCAATACACAATATACTGCATCAGCGATGTAGTTGTCATTCCATACAAACATGCAATTAGGTAGATAGTGAATTATATGCCGTTTAACACATGATATCCCATATGAGAGCAAAATACTATCATCAACACATTACACACAAACATCATGCAATTTTTGAGAGATAAACAACCATGGCATTGCCAAAGTCAATACACACCAACAGATACAATTAAAAAAATGGATAACCCAACCATCAGCGAAATCCAAAAAAAAATAGGGGTCAGAGTGTAGTGTGTAGCACATGAGAAAGGAGAGAAAACAAATAAAGGATAAAAGTTGTATCATAAGTATAGATCAGATGATATAAAAGATAATGAATCAAAACAAAAAATTCTTATCTTCAAACTGCTCTCTCGAATCTAGATGTCCCCTCCATTGACACCACCATTGGCATCACCTGCATCGAAGTCGAATCCCATCACAATCCGATCTCTCAAGTTCTGTATCTCTGAAATCCGGTCATTTAACTCACTGAAATTCACTGCCATGACCTTCTCAAACTCCGTGAATCGGCTAGCAGTGGAGATCGAGAACTGTTTGAACTCATCATAAAGTGTAGTAGATGACGACGCTAGATCTCAAAGATCTAACTAGACTGATCCTCTAAACTACCCAAAAGAATTAGAGAGGATGGCGATGGTAGCCATCAGATCCATGTTCGAAGGCTGCATGGCCTATGGTCATAACGCCTGCGGGGCCTCCTCTTATGCTTCAGCATCTCTAGATGGCAACTAGATGTTGCCGATCAACTCATACCCCATCAGTCTCAGGGTGATAGCAGAAAATATATCAGTAGACCTCCTTCTCTTTAGCACAACCACATTGGTGTGGGTAACTCCTATAGCTCAAAATAATTTGTTCAAAATCCCTCCATATGGCATAATGATCATGTGGCTGATTGCCTTGGCCATTATCCATTGTATCATCAAGCTGGGTAAATCCAGCTTCTTTTAGGCAAATAGACAGCATATAACAAAGTAGTCTAAGAAAGAGACATGCACCCTAGAACCCACCTTAGGCATGATATTATATGTAATCAAGTGGTGAACAACGATAGCCTCTAAAATGACCTGCCTATATTGTTGGGGGTGATTTTGACTGGCTGCATGTGGATCAGACATGGTTAGGTTTGCAAAAGTGGCAACCATAAAATTCTTTTTGTGTATCCAGAAAGTTACCGAGTCTAGACATTCAAAGTCACCAAGATTTGTATCTATGACATTAGATAAATAGTCTACATCAAAGCGAACATCAATCCTCACTACTCTAGAGAAATATCCATTCTCGTCCTTCCCTAGATTTGCATAAAATAGCCTAACATATGTAGGATAGTGGCCACTAGGCTAATAAGAGATGAAAGTTTTCTACCCCTGATAGTCAAACATATTCATGATATTTCCAAAATGTTGGTCCATAAATTCTAAATCCATAATCTTACCCAATATGGCTTCTTTCGAGTGAAACTCCCACACATATCTGATCTTGGAGGGCTCTGAGAAAAACCAGTCGTCCTTTGTGTATGCAAGATTATGGGTTTCGACGCGATCATTTTGATAAGCCATAAGTGCTGGATAAGTGAGGTTTGGCACTGGTCCAAGGGTATTGGACAATGCTTGGATGAACAGTGAAGGAAGCTCTAAAATTTTCTAAAAAAAATAAGCTTCGGATGTAAAGAACATATTTAAATACGGCAGTTCGGTCGACTAGGAGTAGATTTGGTCGATCGATGATTCAAATTCCTCACGAGCCAATAGTGTTCGGATGACCAGAAGGAGTTTGTATTGAAATGGGCGGTTGACCGAGGTGACACACTATTCTCTATTCGGTTGACCAAGGTAGACTGACAAGTTTAGTCGACCAAATTGGAGAAGCTCACCATGGTTGGTCGATCGTACGGTCAAAATTCTACGGTTCGGTCGACCGAGCATAGTCAATCTTTCCGATTTGACTTAGTTCTGACAAAAAATTATTCCTTAAGTTCAGATTTAATATGTTACATATATTTTCACATAGACGTGATTCTTAAGGATTCTTGGTGAAGCAGTACTATACGATTGAAGCATATACCAAGACTTGACGGTTTAAGCGGAGATCACTTCCTAGTCTTGCAGTCATTACAACCCCTAAACTTAGAGACTAAAAAAAGATCAACTAGAAGATGATGTCAATTTGAATGCACTTTTCCTTAAGTCATACGGGATTTTCTTTCATGACTAACCAATCCATTTCTCTTCCCAAGCCTTTGGCACTTTTGAGTAGACTGTTAAACCAAACGTGCATTTTTCTTATACAAGATAAGCAAACTTTATATATGTGTGAAGGATTATGATTATTTATTTTAGTTTTACTCATTGAGGCATTACTGTGGGTTTGATAAAGAGAACATGTACCCTTTTTGAAAAATTTATTTCTTTTGAATCTTAAGGGTTTAGTATGATTATTCTTTCCAAATTTTACTTTGGGTAAAGCTATGGAATAAACATTTACTTCTTTCCTTAAGCAGATAATATTCAATATCTTTTTAAATTTTCTCTTATCAAGAATAACATGATAATCTTTTAATTTTATCAATTGTATAGCTATCATTTTATTCTGATTTTTTAGAAAAGTTTTATGATATGACATTTTAACTAGAGACTTATGATTTTTAAATAACTCCTTTTCTAGTTGTTCATTCAATGGTATGCTTTCATCATAAAACTCATTACATGATTCAATACAAGATTTATCTCTATAATTATCATATGAATCAATGCATACAATGTCATTACCAGAAACAATTGATGACTCATCATAAGATATATCACAGTTATTACATAAACCATTGCGTGCTATGTCAATAGTATTATCACAATGAATACCGGATGATTCATCATACAATACATTGCAACATTTAGTATAAGAATCATCACATGCATTATTGACAGAATTGTCATGAAATTCAACAGATGATTCAATATTTGACTTATCATAGCATTCAGCAACGGAATCATATATGGAGGCTGAGATAGGAACATACACCTTACTGTCTATTAATGCAACTACCCAATTATTTACCACTTCTCGAGTGGTGGTCTCATTCTCCTAGGACTCTCCATATTTCCTTTCAAGTTCATCCCAAATATCCTTTACAGTCCGACATGCCACAAACTCAACAAAAATATCAGAATCTAATGCAAAATATAACATGTCCATGGCATATGAATTTGCATGCATCAAATTAACATTATTTTCTATAGGCATACAAATTCTGTTTACAGTCACCTACCAGGCCTTCTAGTTCATTGATTTTATGAAAATGCTCATTCTAATTTTCCATGCAGTGTAATTAACACCGCAAAATATAGGATGACTAAAAGGTGAATTTCCCTCACCGAATGGGGATACACCAATTTGAGCCATTGCGATCTTTTTGCAAAAACATTTAAGTCTAGTGCAACGAGACTCTGATACCATTTGTTAGTTTTGGTGTATTCCCGAGGAGGAGGGGTGAATTGGAATTTAAAAAATTATTCCTAGGTTCAGCTAATCTAAGAGCAGTATATTCGCAACCTAGGGTTTGTCTATATAGTTCCAAATGCGCAGATAAATATAAAGTGTGAGAATTAAAATTATGCGCAGCATTCACCAAATATAACATACATGTGCAAAAATGTAAATTGTGGAAAGATAAATAGTGCACACAAGATATGTTATCGGGGTTCGGCCAACGGTGCCTACGTCCCCGCCTCTAGCTCGCAAGCCCAAGGATTCCACTAAAGGCCCACTTAACGGGTGGAGTGGCACCGATTATAACTAGGTCAATTATCACAGGACTGACCTCAACCTTTAATACTAAATCCATTAGCAGGGCTGACCTCAACTTACCCCTTAACAGAACGGTGAACCTAGCTAGTCTCCCTCTTCAGGCCTATGCTTGGAAATACAAAAGTATGTTCATAATCAACGAAATTGGTACAGTGATTATGATTTCTTGTAAAGCAAATGTGTACCTAGTTATGTGCAATCACATATGCCACCAATAAGATATAATGAGTAAGCTCAATGTGGTTTATTATATCAACTCTCAAATATATTTTCAATCGATGTAATTAGTGCGTGAGAGTGCAAACCAGTATGATCTTTGTATCACAAGATGTATTCAATCTAAATGCTCAAACAAGGATATTAGCCAAACTTCATATATCTCAATCAACAGATTTTCTCAATGTATAAAGCTCAAGTAATGTATAAGTTTGGTTTACACAAAAGGATAACAATATGATCTTTGTATCAAAAAATGTACCCAATATAAATGCTCAAACAGAGATATCAATCAACCCTCATATATTTCAACCAACAGATTTTCTCAATCGTATAAAGCTCAACTAGTGTATAGATTTGGTTTGAAAAACTAGATTTAATCTTTGTATTGAGCAAAAGGTATTATTCAATGAATATTGCAACAAATCTTTTTATCACATAAACAAATATCTTTTCAAAGGTTTGTCAAGATAAATCACACAAGATATTTGGAAATGTTTTGAAAATATTTTTCAACCAAAATCAAATACGAGCTTCTCAAGATGTTGCAAGGAAGGTGCAATCTCAGAAGATCTAACAAAGTATTCTTAGGATAAACTTATTAACAAAGTCCCCTAAGAATACTTAAGGTTCTACTCCCAAAAAAAATCGTATCAATAAAGCACAACATATAGGAGAGCAAACCTATAGAATAATCAACACTCAAATCAAACTTACAAAAGATTTTTGGCAATAAGAGAAGGTAGGTATGAGTGTGTGGAACTTTAAAATGAGTCTTACAGATTTTGGAAATTTCAAAGAATTTCTCCTAATCAAGATTTCTAATCCGCTACTAATTATTCCAAATGAGGGGGTATTTATAGACTTCCCCAGAAATATAACTGTTAAGGACATAAGTGGAATAATTAGAAAAGTTTTAATAATATTTAATTAATTTGACCTCGCTTAAAAAAGTTAACCACGGTAAAAAATCAAACCAACCTGAGAGCACCGGTTGACCAGGACAAGTTCAGTTGACCAAAGTTCTCTGGGTTCGGTCGACTGGACATGAAATGAATTGTGAGTTTGGTTGATCGGACTAGTATGCCTGAAGGTGATTTTCCAGTTTTACAAGGTTTGGTCGACCGGGACCATTTTGAACTAACCTGGTCGGTCGACCAGACCTTTGAGTTCCCATATATGGGAACTCGATCGACTAAGTTGGTGATAGTCAAAATATGCTTAGTCAACTTGGAAGTCAATAAAGTTAACTCGTGGGGTGTTCGGTCGATCGTGGTCAAATGAACTGCAAGAGTTCGGTCAACTAGGCTGTGGTAGACAAGTTGACTCGGTCCTTGGTCCGTCGATCGGGGACAAATTGTTCATGAAATGTCAGTTGACTGAGTGTGCACATTTAGTGCATTTCGGTCTTGCTTCAGCTAACAAACACTCTATTCAAATGACAAACACATACAAGTGAGTGAGTGAGTGTTCTAGGGTCATTTCTAGGTCCTTTTTAGTTTATGTTTGGTTTGAGCTTACTTATTAGATCATGCATGTGATGTGTGTGTGATTATTACAAATCATAGAACCTAATTACTATTACAGACCCTTTGAATAAAAATGAAATAGAATACAACAAAAATTGGGTGTTCAACTTCAATCTCACTTTGTCCATTATGATTCGTCAATTAGAGTCCTACACATAACCTCAAACACCCATTAAATATAACATGTATTTGTCATTATCAAAATTGGGTGTGAGCTATAAGGTCAATAGATGAGTCTGCTAGATTAGTGGTTAATAGTGCACCAATTGTTATTACCTCTGTTGATGATGAAGCTTGCATGCAAGGTGCTCGTCCATATGTCTCAACAGACATACGTAAGAAAGAAGGGGATCAATGGGCAGTTACGAGTGCTAATGTTGGAGATGGCACTTAAGATGCTCGATTAAATGTCTCGAGGGACATTCATGGGAAAGGTAAGCAATGATGGGTAGTAAAGGATTTTGGGCGTTACTTCAAAGGTGATGTACTGCAAAGGACTACAAAGGAAGATGCCAACACTACCTACACTCATGGTGTTTGACATAATGCTGCAAATGAGCGGAAGAATTTCTTTATGAAAGGGAACAAAAAGGTGCCATGGCCTGATTTATTTGCTAAGAACTAGCACCAACAGAACTATGGAGCTATCCCTAGTTCTGTTTTAGATGGTTCAGAAGCTCGTTTTGAAGATGACGATTTAGCAAATGCTGTTGAACAATGGAAGAACTACTATGTTGGTCGTGTAACGCCCCTATCCTCTAGGTGGGCCCGGAGTGCCACTAAACATACATAATATACATCTCTCTATTACTATACATATACAACCTGTCCAAATATGGGAAAATGGGTGTTCCATACTAAACTTCATAAACATACACAGCAGAAAACATACATCTTCTAATATCTACTAGAGTCTCTAATTGTTTCCCATATACATCCATACATAACTTAAAACATAGTCTACTATTACAATCCCCAAAAAGAACATAGCTACCGTCTACGACTCCCTGGCTCTAACAACAACCAACAATCAACAACCAACCTGATAGTATGCTAAACTTGATCCCTCAGAGGACATGAAACAACATTTGTATGTTAGGGTGAGACACCTCTCAGTAAGATAGAATATATTATTGTCAGTGTGTGGTTAACATGAGATTTCGTGTGTGCATATACTGCTAACATTTAAATACATTTAATTGGAATTTTAAAATATGTATTTCTTGGTAAATATGAAAATACATACTGTTGGCTCAATATAGCTCTTTCTATAGTAAATATGCATATATATGCCTAGAAGATACAACCTGGTTTGTAGGACTAGCATCGTCACGCCATCACATACATGTGTGACATGCTTTCCCCAATGGCAGGTTGTGTAGCCCAGAGGCTGGATGTAACATCCTCAAAATTCTCACCATTTCTTTATATATATATAATAACATATTACTCCAATATCTTAATATAATAGGCACCCCTAAGTCGCGAAAAAACATAAATCACATAACCACATATACATACATATATATATATATATATATATAATACTAGAATTCAATATTTGCAACAATAGCTACATAATACATCTCTCTCTCTAGTGTCAACTACCCCAAAAATACAAAACCTACACAAAACTTACCCTATAACTAGGGTGACCAAGTGATCTCTATCCGCGAGCCTGATCTGCTCGCCTAGCTGGCTCACCTGAAAAATGTTAAAGTAATGGGGCGAGTCGATACTCAATAAGTGGAAATATGCTATTACTAGTGTGTGGCGACCGAGTCATAAAACTATAACATTAACATATATAAAACTGCATGATCTAGCAAATATGTAAAACACATGTATAGTAGTTTAAAACATTTATATCATCTGAACTTTCTATCATTCATACTGCTATATCATACTATATACAAAAAAAGCTGTAAAACTGTATACATATATATAATTGTGCTCTTTCCCTGGGACTCTGTATGTCATGATTTAACCCCTCATGAAAGGGTTTTGTGGCCCGTAGGCGAGACTTTACCTGGTCAGCCCTCCAGGTAAGTTACTATACTCTACACTACCTCAGCCTAGCCAAACTGCATACTCTCCTAGGTGCGAGACTGGCTGCTACCTCGTCAAATCGGTTCCCTCAACCCAGCGAACCGAGGAGCTGCATACTCTCCGAGAACGGTTAACGGTACCCACACACTATCTGAGATATATGGTTGCACTCTATTTGTATTAGCAATGATACCATGCTTTATAATCTATATTTCTACTGTATCTGTCCATAATCTTTCCACAGGGATCTGATACTATATATATACATACTATACTCTTTATACTATTTTCATTATATTTCCAAAATAACCACAACATTATATTGCTATACTGTAAATACTGTAATATCTGTAGCATCTTGATGCTATAACTGTATAATCTGTCTGTACTTTCTTTCTGTATAACATGAGTGTTATGGCATTTAGGAAAACATAGCTTTCTATATACACTGTATGTAATGATCTGAATAAATATTTGTTTATTGTTATGTATATATATACATATCTGTATTTGTCTATGTAATCATCCGAATAAAACTATATATGTACATATATTCTGTCTGTATAAAATCTGCAATTTTCTAACTATATCTGTATAACTTGAAATACTGAAAAAATGCATAAAACTCCACATCAATATCATGTTCTCAGGCCACACATACTTTAAAAATTCATATCTTGTATAATATCTAGTATTCATGCATATATATATATAAAATTTCTGATAACGTTAATAAATCTCCTAGCATAGCATATTTCCCTTACCTTATCTCTAAAAAGTCCCTACTGTACTCTAACCCTATACCCGCAGGGTTCTCCATTCAACACCCTAAAAACCACATCCCCTAGAACAAAACATCAGTATTTCTTCGCGTATTGTATTTCTTACAACTGAAGGAAAGAAAAATACCAAATGCCTTACCCTGAGATTGGGACGAAACCCAAACCGACTCCACCAATGATCAGCTCTAGCAGGCTTGTAAAGAACTTCTTCAAGAGTGTCATGGTTGCTTCAGATCGTCGATCCGGCGTGAAACGGGGCCAAAATTTAAGAGAGAAGGAGGAAGGGGCATAGAGAGAGAAAATGGAGGTTTCTTGTGCCAATTTTTCATTAAAAATTTGGGTTTTCACTATTTATAGAGTTAGATTCTTCAACGAGACACATCACCTCATTGACGCATCCTTTAATAATTTCGTCAACGAACTTCCTCCCTCGTCGATGAATTTCAGACTGTCCTAAAAACCTTTCTTGGTATCTTCTCGTCGATGAGGCGTCGCTTCGTCGATAAGGTATCCTTATGCACTCATCGACGAACTCCCTAAGTTCATTAATGAGGCCCTGTGTATTACTTCCTAGTGCAATGTCGTCGACGAACGTGAAGTGTTCATCAACGAAGCCTAATTCCTCCTTCTATTTTTGTTTCCATTTCCCTTCCTTTTTATTATTTAAAAAACATTATTTTTTGGGTCGTTACACTGGACCTATAAAATAGCCAGCCGACTAATGCTAAATGAAACATAAAGTAGTGTCTTGACTCTACGAGTCGAATCCTATTTTGATAATGACAAATCACTTGTTATTTGATCTGTGCAA
Source organism: Malania oleifera (assembly GCF_029873635.1). Taxonomy (NCBI): domain Eukaryota; kingdom Viridiplantae; phylum Streptophyta; class Magnoliopsida; order Santalales; family Ximeniaceae; genus Malania; species Malania oleifera. Next base: position 86,437,902 of record NC_080418.1, on the reverse strand, counting down.
TTGAGATGGTGAAAGGGAATTATATTAAGCATGCAAGGAAAGATAATGATTAATGGAAGCCATGAAGATTAAAGCTTACATATCTTGGCACATTCCATGGAACTCAAAGAATACAAGAATCTAGATGCAAGCGGCAAAGTTCAAGAACGTCATGGGAATAGGTACTTAGAACTTATATACTTACATTTTCATATAATTTAGTTTGAGGCTCAAATCATATCTTCAAATTACTTTAGGACTCATGCATTTCATGAACATTTTTAGGTGATTATATGGACATAGAGATCTATTTAAAAAAAAACCCCAAATTTTTTTTATAAAAGGATAAATAAAGACAGAAAATCATATTTTGAATTGAGTTTGAAAAATCAGAAGAACAGAACCTCAGAAGATTGAAGTTTCTATTCAGAAGCCTGAAGTGCAACTTCAGATGACTAAACTTTAAATTCAGTTGACTAAAGAATTACTTCAGACCTTTGAAGAATAAGCTTACTCATCTAAAGATTTACAAGTGAAAAATAGAAACAGGCAGAAGCACCTCAAATGACTGGACTTTGACTTCAGTCATCTAAACTCGACGCTTCAGTCATCTGAACCTTGACCTCAGCCATCTAACCCTGTGTCCAGGTTATTTTTTTGAAGGATAGAAAGGAATTCAGTCATCTGGGCCCTTGACCTCAGTCGTCTAAACTTGCGGGAAAGATTAAAAATTTGAGCTAACACACGAGCTATCTTATAATCCAATGGTCAAGATTGGTTCTTGGGGTTAAACACCTATTTATAATACATATCTAAACCCTAGTAGGATAGAGAAAAGAGAAACGTGAAAAGCTAAGACACACTAGAAGAGAAGAGCACATCTTATTGAGAAACTTGAGTTGATTGCGATATGATTGTCTGCACTCCAACCTATATTCATCTTCTTTGTGCTAATCAACTCAGAAAACCAAAAGGGATCTCACTCATACATCTTTCGTTCAACTTGGTATTGAGGTTTGATTAATCCATTTAGTTTTATCAAGAGATTCTCATATCAATATCTATTTTTGAACATCCTTAGAGGAATTTGATATTAAGTTTTCTCATTCATATAAAGATTGATTTTGACACATTCATTACTTGAGAAAGGTTTTAGCTATTGGTTGAATCAAGAGTATGTTTATTTTTCATAGAGCTTATCATTGCAAAATCCATTTTTGAATATTTGATAAGAGGTTGATTTCATGAGTGCATATAGTAAATCATTTTTTAGAAGATTACCACTTGAGAAGAGCTTTAGTTATTGATTAAACACTTTTGATTTAATTGAGTTTTCAATTAAAAAATTCATAGTTTTCAATATAGCAAATCTACATATTTGAAGATCCTTAGTGTTTATAACTATATATATATATAGAAGGATATTTTCTAAAAATCATATAGTAAGTGTGTTGATCTTTGGTATTCTCATCATATAGATACATATATATACATTAAGTCAAATATTACCAAGATCACATTGATATTGAAATACTTAGAGAAATATTGTTTTTGACAAAGTGTGTTTAACATCTTTGTAATCTTCAAAGTTGTTTTTTGTAATCAAAGATTTAAATTAAATTCTCCAAAGCATTGAGTTATACAAATAGTTTTGGAAGATTTGATAAAAAGGGGTTTGTGTGTTGAAGCATAACATTCATAAACGATTGTATCGTTTCATACATTATGAGCTTCAAATTTCATCATGTGGCAAATGTATTAGGATTTTGAATTGTACTCACCAGCTTTGTTTGGAAGCAATTTTGAGTGTTTTATAGATTTCATTGTATTCACAGTTTGGGGTGTTAACTGAGTTTGAGGAGAGAGTTGTATCTCTTGTAAGCAGCAGAGTAGGAGGGAGCTATACCTTTTGTAAGCAATAGATTGTAAGGGAAGCTCCGTCCCAATTTAAGGAGCTTGGATTATAGTGAAATCCTTAAGTGGTTGCTCAAGGTGAGGACATAGGACGAGTTGGCTGAACCTTGTAAAAAATGTGTTTGTCTTCTCTCTTCCATTTACTCTTTACTTACTGTACTAAATTTGATTTACTTGTATTGCTTGTGTAGGTTGAATAACGTTACACACAATTAATTGGGTAAAAAGAACTAATTGGTAAAATAAATTTGTCTTTGTCATAAATCCCTAAAATTGATTTGCTAAATATACAAATAGGGATTAAGTGGTAAATAGATTCAAATAATTTTAAAATACCCAATTCACCCCCCTCTTAGGATTACACCTAAATCAACATTAGGTATTAGAGTGGGTTTACATAGACTTAGTAGTTCTTTTGTAAAAAGATCACATGACACACATCGGTGTAACTCTATTCGGTGAGAGACACTTATCTACTAGACCACGAATTTTCTGTGGTGTAAATTATACCTATTGGAAATGTAGGATGAGCATATATCTATTGAACGTAGATTGGAATGTATAAAAAATAGTGACTAAGGGAATTCACATTCCCATGAAAGTAAATGATAAGATTAATGTACCTAAAACTGAAGATGAGTATACAGAGGAAGACTGGAAATCAATACAAATCAAAGCTACTACCATGAACTTATTTTCCTATGCATTAGACGTAAATGAATTTAATAGGGTAATGACATGTAACTCGGCTAAAGAAATTTGGGAAAAGTTAGAAGTTATATATAAAGGCGCTAAAGAAGTCAAGGATAGTAGGATAGACATGCTCATAAGTGAATATGAAGCATTTAAGATGACTGAAAATGAATCTATTCAATCGATGTACACTAGATTCACACATATTATTAATTTTTTAAGTACACTTGGAAAGACTTACCCTACTTATGAGTTGATCAGGAAAATACTCAGGGGATTACCTCCAATGTGGGAAGTGAAAGGTGTAGCAATAGCAGAAGGGAGAAATCTCAAGGAGATGTCAGTGGACGAACTCATTGGTTCGCTCATCACCTATGGGCTGGTAATAAATGAGAGGAAGAATGAGCAAGGTAAAGCTAATAAAGTCATAGCACCTAAGGCATCATCAAGCTACTCGAGTGAAGGAAGTGATTCCGATACAAATGATGATATGGCCTTGCTAATGAAGAAGTTTGGAAAGTTCTTGAAGAAGAACAAGAAACTTAACAGAAAATTTTGGAACTCAAAATCAAATGGAGGAGAGTCAAGTATGAAGAAAAAGAAAGAGGATCTTTTAACATGCTACAACTGCCAAGAGGTTGGACACATCAAGCCTGAGCGTGCCAAACTAGTGAAAGCCTCAAACAAAAAGAAAAAGGTGCTGAAAGTCAGTTGGGATACTCATAGCACTAGTGGTTTAGAATCCAAATCCAATGATAATGAGATTTCCAATCTATGTCTAATGGCACATGATGACCTTGAGGTACAATCATCATTTTCATTATCTTTGTAATATTCCAGTGATTCAAAAAATGAAAATGACTTGATTTCATATGATGAACTGAAAGAAGAATACCTATACTCTATCAAAATACTTGAGAAGAAAAAAAAGAAAATTTTTGAGTTGAAAAGTAAAGTCAAAGAGCTTTCAAGTTTAGTTGAACGCCAAAATGAATCTCATGCATCTTTCATAAAAGAAAAAGATCTAAAAATTTAGGAGTTAGAAAAGGATTTCAAAGATAAATCTGAAATTATTTGTAAATTTACTGAGGGACAAAAAAATTTTGAAAAGCTCCCAGGATCTCAAAGAAATTCCCTAGAAAAGGAAGGACTTGACTTTAATAGGAATGAAAATCTAAAGAAGAGACATCTTTACATAGGATATTTTATAAGAGAGTCAAAGTCATTTGTTCCAACTAAGAACAATCATAGAAATACTACATGCTTTAAATGTAAAAGGTTGGGCCACATATAATTTGACTGTCCTTTAAAAAATAAAGATGTCAAAATTAAGAAAGTATGGAAGGTCAAAGGAGAATCTGGCACTAACCCCTCTGGACCTAAGAAATCTGAGTATTGAAGCTAGTTGGTTGATTGTGTCTTGAAAATATGCTTAAGATCAGCATCCTCAAGAGACAGATGGTATATGGATAGCGGATGCTCACATCACATGACCGGGGATAAAGCCAAGTTCATATCCATCACACCCAAGGATGAAGGATCCGTCACTTTTGGAGACAATGCTAATGATCACATATGTAGGTAAAGTTGGTAATAACTTGTCCTTAATTATAGATGATGTTTTATTGGTTGAAGGTTCAAAGCACAACTTATTGAGTGTAAGCCAACTATGTAATAAAGGTTATAAAGTGTCTTTCGAACATGACAAGTGCAAAGTTGAACACAAAACTGGTAATAAGATTTTGTTCATGGCTGAACGTCATGAAAATGTAATATATACCACAAGCTTTGATAACTTAACCTCATAAAGTGTGACATGCTTCTCTACTATGAATAAAATAAGTTGGATTTGGCATAGGAGACTAGGACATGCAAACATGGATTTAGTTTCAAAACTTGTTAAGAAAGAATTAGTTAAGGGACTGCCTAAGACTAAATTTGTGAAAGATAAAATCTGTTATACATGCCAACTAGGAAAACAAGCAAGAACAAGCTTTAAGAAGAAAGAGATCTCCACTACTAGGCCACTCCAAATACTGCACTTAGACTTATTCAGACCAAACCAAATTCAGAGTTTAGGAGGAAAGTCGTATGCCCTTGTCATAGTTGATGATTTTTCAAGATATGCATGGGTACCGTTCATAGGTCAAAAAGATGAAGAATGTGAACAATTCATAAACATGTGCAAGAAAATCCAAAATGAGAAGGGATATACAATCACTAAAATTAGAAGTGATAGGGGTAGAGAATTTAAAAATCAAGGCATGGAAGACTATTGTAATTCATTAGCCTCCTAGAACACCACAATAGAATGGTGTAGTTGAAAGGAAAAATAGGATTATACAAGAAATGGCCAGAACTATGCTTAACGAACATAAATTACCTATGTAATTTTGGGCTAAGGCAGTGAATACCGCCTGCTATGAGCTAAATAGAGTTCTGATTAGACCATCACTTAATAAGACTCTGTACAAGTTATGGAATGGCCATAGACCAAACATATCATATTTTCATGTCTTTGGCTGTAAATGTTTTGTGCTTAGGGACAATGAACATCTAGGAAAGTTCGATGTTAAATCTGATGAAGGTATCTTCCTAGGGTATGCCTTAGATAGTAAAGCCTATACAGTGTATAAAAGACGATCATTGATAGCTATAGAACTATTCATGTTGTGTTCGATGAGTCAAATCCCTTCTCTAAAAGAACTAATGAAGATGAAGTTAACAAAGAATTTGAAGAACTATCCATTGAGAATGATTCAGAAAAGAAAAATGAACTTACGAAACCTTCCACTGAAACAAATCAAACTTAAAATGAGGTTACTGAACCACCTAGAGAGTGGAAATACATAAATAATCATCCCATACATCAAATAATAGGTGAACCATTACGTAGAGTAGCCACTCGATCCTCACTTAGAAATATGATTTGTCACACTGCATTCCTATCTCAAGAAGAACCTAAGAATGTGAGTGAAGCTATAGAGGATGAATCATGGATGTTGTCAATGCAAGAAGAGTGAAATTAGTTTAAGAGAAATAAAGTATGGACACTAGTTCCCATACTTGAGGATAAATCAATCATTGGAATCAAATGGATATATAAGACTAAGAAAGAAGAACATAGAGTAGTTGTGAGAAATAAGGCTGGATTAGTAGCTCAGGGATATAATCAAGAAGAAGGTATAGACTTTGAAGAAACATTTGCACCTATAACTAGAATGGAAGCCATTCGAATGCCTTTAGCATATGCAGTTGTTGACTCTACAAGTCCAATCCAGTTTTGATAATTACAAATCACTTGGTATTTGATTTGTGCATTAAGTTTGTGAACAAGACTTATATTAAGCATGCATAGAAGGATAACGAGTCATGGAAGCCTTAAAGTAAAGCATACATATCTTGGCAAGATCCATGGAACTCAAAGAGTACGAGAATCAAGATGCAAGCAGCAAAGTTCAAGCACATCTTGGGAATGGGTACTTAGACATCATGTATTAACATTTTCGTATGATTTAATTTGAGGCTCAACATATACCTTAGAATGACTTTAGGACTCATGCATTTCATGAACATCATTAGGGGACAATCATGGTCTTAGAATTAATGTCAAAACCCTGAAAAATGTTTTTATAAAAGAGCCAAGAAAGAAAGCAAAATAGATTTTTGAACTGGAAAGTAAATATGCAAAAATTGGGAACTTCAGACGACTGAACTTTACGTTCGATGAACTGAAGAATTTCCTCAGAAGTCTGAAAAATAAGCTCAGTCATCTGAAGATTTTTGGATGAAAAATAGAAATTGGTAGAAGCACCTCATACGACTTAACCTTGACCTCGGTCGTATGAACTCGATACTTCGGTCGTATGACCCTTGACCTTGGTCGTCTGACCATGTGTCCAAGCTATTTTTTCGAAGGATAAAATGACTTCAGTCGTCTAAACTTTTGGGAAAGATTAAAAGTGTAATTTTTATTAATCAAACACGCGAGCTATCTTATTGACCCAACAGTTGAGATCAATTCTAAGGGTTAGACACTATATATACTGAATATCTAAACCCTAGTACGTTAGCTAAACACAAGAAGATCAACATAAAGCGAAGAACACATCTTATTGAAAAGAAAATGGAGATACTTGAGATGATTGTTGTACGCTTGCCTATGCTCTAGTTTCTACACATCATCTTTGGGCAAATCACCTCAGAAAATCTAAAGGGGTCTCTATTATACATTTTGTGCTTCAACTTGGTTTGAGGTTTGGTTATTACATTTATTTTTGTTAGAGAATCTCATATCACCCTCTGTTTGGATAGTTTTAGAGAAGCTTGATATTGAGTTTTTGCATTCATATAATGATTGTTTTTTACAAACTCAATACTTGAGAAAGTTTTGTATTTGACCACTGATTAAAGTTTTTTTATTCAAGTGTATTCTTAGTTTAAGGCTGATATTTTTTAATACATCTAAACTATTTGAATATATATATATCCTTAGAAGTGCATAACTATCTATATACATATTGAAGGATATTTTCTAAAAATAAAATATTAAGTTTGTTGATCTTTGGCATTATCATCTTAGAGATACATATATATACATATTAAGTCAATATTATCAAGATCACATTGAGTTTGAAATATTTAGAAAAATATTGTTTGTTTCAAAAGGTGTGTTTAGAATCTTTGCAATCTACAAATTTATCATTATATTCAAAGATCTAACCTAAGATCTATACAAACATTTTTGGGAGAATCGATAAAAAGGGGTTTGTGTGTTAAAGCATATCACATATAAATGATTATATCATTTCATACATTCTGAAATTCAAAATTTTATCATATGTTAATGTATTAAGAATTTGAATTGTACTCACGAGCTTTTGTTTGGAAGCATTTTTTAGTTTTTTTATAGATTCTATTGTATACATGGTTTGGTGTGTGAACTGGTGTTTAAGAAGAGAGTTGTATCTCTTGTAAGCAATGGAGTAGGAGGGAGTTGTACCTCTTGTAAGTAGCGGATAGTAAGGTAAGCTTCATCCCAATTTAAGGATCAGGGATTTGAGTGAAATCCTTGAGTGGTTGCTCAAGGTGAGGACGTAGGTCAAGTTGGCTAAACCTCGTAAAAACCGCATTTGTCTTCCCTCTTCCCTTTACTCTTTACTTTCAGCACTACATTTAAATTGTTCATCTTGCATATGTAGGTTGAATAATATTACACACAATTAATTGGGTAATAAGAACTCATTGCTAATTATACAAGTAGAGATTAAGTGGCAAATAGATTCAACAAATTTTAAAAATACCCAATTCACCCCCACTCTTGGGATTACACCTAATTCAACAATTGGTATCAAAGTGGGTTTACATAGACATAATAGTCAATTTGTAAAAAGATCACATGGCACATATTGGTGTAACTCCATTCGTTTAGGAACACTCATCCACTATACCACCCATTTTCTATCGTGTAAACTACACTTATTGGAAACGTAAGATGAGCATATATCTATTGAACGTAGATTGAAAGGTTTGGAAAATAGTGACTAAGAGTAATCATATTCCCATGAAAGTAATTGATAAGAATAATGTACCTAAAACTGAAGATGAATATATTAAAGAGGACTGGAAGTCAGTACAAATCAATGCCACTGCCATGAACTTGCTTTTCTATGCATTAGATGTAAATGAATTTAATAGGGTACTAGCGTGCAACTCGGCTAAAGAAATTTGGGAAAAATTATAAGTTACATATGAAGGTACTAAGGAAGTCAAGGATAGTAGGATAGATATGCTCACCAGTGAATATGAAGCATTTAAAATGGCAATTAATGAATCGATATAATCCATGTACACTAGATTCACACACATCATCAATTCTTTGAATGCACTTGGAAAGACTTACCCTGCTTATGAGTTGATCAAGAAAATACTCAGGGGATTACCTCCAGTGTGTGAAGTGAAAGCTACGACAATAACAGAAGGGAGAAATCTTAAGGAGATGTCAGTGGACGAACTCATTGGATCGCTCATCACCTATGAGCTGGCAATAAACGAGAGGAAGATTGAGGAAAGCAAAGCAAAGAAGGTCACTGCACTTAAGGCATCGTCAAGCTATTCAAGTGAAGGAAGTGATTCCAAAATGGATGATGACATGGCCTTGCTAAAAAGGAAGCTTGGGAAGTTCTTGAAGAAGAACAAGAAGTTCAACAGAAAATTCTAGAACTCTAAATCGAAAAGAGGGGAGCCTAGCATAAAGAAAGAGAAGGAGGATCCACCAACATGCTACAATTGCCAAGAAGTTGGACACATCAAGCCTTAGTGCCCCAACCTAGTGAAAGCCTCAAAGAAAAAGAAGAAGACACTGAAAGTAGGCTGGGATACTCACAACACTAGTGGTTCAAAATCTGAATCCAGTGACAATGAGATTGCCAATCTGTGTCTAATGGCACATGATGAACTTGAGGTACAATCATCATTTTCATCATCTTCGTATCATTCTAGTGAGTCTGAAAATGAAAATAACTTGATTTCATATGATGAACTGAAACAAGAATACCTATACTCTATTAAAATGCTTGAAAAGAAAACAAAGAAAATCTCTAAGTTGAAAAGAAAGTCAAAGAACTTTCTAATTTGGTTGAATGCCAAAATGAATCTCATGCATCTTTCAAAAAAGATAAAGATTTTAAAATTGATGAGTTAGAAAAGGATATGAAAGATAAATCTAAAATTATTTGTAAATTTATTGTGGGACAAAACATTTTTGAAAAGCTCCTAGGATCTCAAAGAAATTCCCTAGAAAAGGAAGGGCTTGGCTTTAATGGAAAGGAAAATCTAAAGAATAGACATCTTTACATGGGTTATTTAATAAGAGAGTCAAAGTCATATGTTCCAACTAAGAATTATTATACTAATACTACATGCTTTAAATGTAGAAGGTTGGGTCACATTCAATTTGACTATCATTTCAAAAATAAAGATGTCAAAATCAAAAAAGAATGGAGAGTCAAAGGAGAATATAGCACTAACCCCCCTGGACCCAAGAAATTCTGGGTACCAAAGCTAGTTGTTTGATTGTGTCTTGCAGATATGCTTAAGATCAACATCCTCAAAAGATAGATGGTATATGGATAGCGGATGCTCACCTCAGATAACTAGGGATAAAGCAAAATTCACATCCATCACACCCAAGGATGAAGGGTTTGTTACTTTTAGAGATAATGCTAAGGGAAGGATCACAGGTGTAGGTAAAGTCGGTAATGATTTCTCATTTTTTATAGATGATATTTTATTAGTTGAAGGTTTAAAACACAACTTATTGAGTATAAGCCAACTACGTGATAAAGGTTACAAAGTGTCTTTTGAACATGACAAGTGCACTGTTGAACACAACTAATAATAAGATATTATTCATTGCTAAGCATCATGAGAATGTATATACCACAAGCTTCGATAACTTAACTTCATAGAGCGTGACATGCTTATCTGTTATGAATGAAATTAGCTGGATTTTGCATAGGATACGAGGACACGCAAACATGGATTTAATCTCAAAACTTGTTAAGAAAGAATTAGTTAAGGGGCTGCCTAAGACTAAATTTTTGAACGATAAAAAATGTGATGCATGCCAACTGGGAAAACAAGTAAGAACAAGCTTTAAGAAGATGAAAGAAATCTCAACCACTAGGCTGCTCCAAATGCTACACATAGGCTTATTTGTTCCAAACCCAATTCAAAGCTTAGGAGGAAAATCATACTTCTTTGTCATTGTTGGTGACTTTTCAAGATATACATGGGTACTATTGTTAGGCCACAAAGATTAAGCGAGTGAAAAATTCATAAACCTATTCAAGAAAATCCAAAATGAAAAGGGATACACAATCACTAAAATTAGAAGTGATAGGGGTAGAGAATTCAAAAATTAGGGCATGGACGACCCTTGACCTTAAAGGTCACGCCCAGTTTTGATTATGACAAATACTCATTATATCTAATGGGTATTTAAGTTTATGTGCAAGAACATAAATTGAAAGATCTTAATGCACATGGAAGAAAGTGAAGATTGAAGACCCAATGTTTATGTTGTAATATATTTCATTCATGTAAAGGGTATGTAGTAGTAATTAGGGTCTATGGTTTGTAATAATCACACACACATCACATGCATGGTCTAATATGTAAGCTCAAAATGAAAATGACCATAGAAAGACCTTAAGGATTACCCTTCGGTCAACCGAAGACCCTACGACACTCACCATTGCACTTGTATGTGTTAGACACTTGAATAGGGTGAATGTATATTGAAACAAGACCAAAATGCACAAAATGTGCATCGTTAGTCGACAAAAAAACTAGTTCATTTTGCCCTCGGTCAACCGAATTCAGTCTAGGTCAATCGGTTGACCATAGTTTGGTCGACCGAGCCCTTAAGGTTTATTTGACATTGGTCAACTGAATCACCAGAAAGTCAATAGTTTGACTTCCTGGTCGACCGAAAGACTTTTGAACTACACCAACTTGGTTGACCGAGTTCTCACGTGTGGGAACGCAATGGTCTAGTCGACTGACTAGTTAATTCATTTTCACCCTAGTCGCCCGAACCGCGCTATTTGGAAAAATTGCCCTTCCTAGTTGACTGACCCTAAAGTTCAAAATTGGCTCAGTCAATTGAGCCATATGAACTTCGGTCGACCGAAAGTCTTCTAGTCGACTGGGTCTCTCGGGTTGCCTTGTATTTTTACCACGGTTAACTATTTTAAATGGGGTTAATTAGGGTTAAAATGATTTAAAACAAAATTAATAATACCCTACATAACCTACTGACTAAAATTCTTCTAACTTCTATAAATAGCCCATCGTTTGCAAAGATTAAGTGGGATTAGCCATTTTTTATTAGGAGAGATTCTTTGAAATGCCCAAAATCTATAATATTCATTTCTAAGCCCCAACCACTCATACTTACCCTCTTCAAGTGCTTAAAATCTCTGTAAGTTGATTGAGTGTTGGTTTTAATAGGTTTGCTCTCCCATTCGTGTTTTTATTGAATCGATTTTAACAAGAGCTAAAACCTAAGTGTTCTTAGGGGGCTTAGCTAATAAGTCTATCCTAAGAAGGCTTACTTTAAGCTTCTGAGTATTGCATTTGTGTTGCAATATCTTAGGAAGCTTGTATTTTTTTTTTGGTTGCAAAAACATTTTCAAGAACACTCTCAAATATCTTGTGTGATATATTTCGATACATTTTTCAGAAGATATTTGTGTTTATGATATTAATCTTTGTTGGAATATTCACCGACTTACATATCATTTTGCTGAATACAAAGATTATATATCTTTTGTAAACCAAGCATATACATTATCTAATCTTCACATGATTGAGATATTCTGCTTATTGATAATCTTGAGATTTTCTTGACATCTTTGTGTGAACACATTGATTGAATATCTTGAGATGCAAAGATTGCTTGTTGACATTCTCATGCACTCATTACATTTATAGAAAATGTATTTGAGATTTGAAATATTAGACCACACTGAGCTTACAAATTAAATCACTTGTGGTGTATATGATTGAGCACATTTGGGTACATATCTGTCTTACACGAAGGCACAATCACTGTACCGATATTCTTGATTGTGAACATACTATTGTATTTCCAAGAACGGGCCTGAAGAGGGAGACTAGCCCTTTCAAATAGTCCCGGATTGGCTTAGACCCGGTTAGGAAAGCTAGGTACGCCATCTTGTTAAGGCGTGTTGGTTGAGCTCAGCCTCGCTAATTAACCTGGTTGTAAAGGTTGAGGTCAACCCTGTGCTAATTGACCTGGTTGTAATCAGTGTCGCTCCACCCTTAAGTGAGTCTTTAGTGGAACCCTCGAGCTTGCGAGCTAGAGGCAAGGACGTAGACACAGTTGGCCAAACCCCAATAACATATCGTGTGCCTTATTTATATTTCTGCACTTTATATTTACTGCACATGTATGTTATGGTGTGATTGATGCACTTGATTTAAATTTCCACACATTATATTATTGGCGCATTTGGAATTGCATAGAAAGACCCTAGGTTGACTTATGGGTATTTCATCTAACCTAGGAGATAAATTTTAAAATTCCAATTCACCCCCCCTCTTGGGAATACACCAATTCTAACAATTGGTATCATAGCCTCGTAACATTGACTTAAACATTTTTGCTAAAAGATCAAGATGGCTCAAATTGGTGCCATGGATTTATTGTAGTATGCTTTACCTACTGATATTCTTCATGAAATTATGGTATGTAGTAGTGCACAGGAGATTTGGGTTGAACTGGAAAAGAGATATGGAGAGACCCAGGAAATAGGAATTTCCAGTCCAAACGATGTTTAGGTAGTGGCTAATCATAAGTAGGTTGTATGAGTAGATGATGAGGTATATGAATCTTACCCTACCTCATTAACTGATTTATGTAATGAAGCATGTGATGATTCTTATAATGAAACTTATGATATATATTATATTGAATCATTAGTTTCCTCTAATGACTGCTTTGACAATGACGCATGTACTAATTCATGTGATATTTATTATGATGATTCTTGTGCTAAATCACGTGATGTGTCAAATGCTGAATCATCTGTTGAATATCATAATAATTATGTTGTTGATGCATGCGATGATTCTTATGAAAAATTTTGTGATATATCTTAAAATGAGTCATCGACTGTTTCTGATAATGATACTATATGCATTGATTCATATGATAGTTATAGAGATAAATCTTGTATTGAATCATGCTATGAGTTTTATGATGAAAGCATCTCATTGAACAAACAACTAGATAAAAATTCATTTAAAATTCATAAGTCTCTAGTTGGAATGTCTTATCATAAAATGTTTCTGAAAAACTCAAAACAAAAGGTTGGCTAAACAATTAAAGGAAATAAAAGATAATCATGCCACCTTTGAGAAGAAAAGCATGAAGAAAATATTGAAAATAATATGCCAGGAGGAAGAAATAGGAGATGATAAATCCTCAAGTCGTAAAAGTAAAAATCTTTTCAAAAAGGGTTCAAAATCACTTAATGAATCCCATACAAATTTTTATACCCCATCAAGTAAACATAAGATTAGTAAGCATAAACTTTCACAAAAATTCAAAACTTGCTTACAACATAAAAGAAAAGGGCACAGTAGGTTTAGTTGTTTAACTAGAAGTGCCAGAGGCATGGAAAAAGAAATGAAATGGATAATCAGTACCGCACAGCCCGTATGATCTAAGGAAAAATGGATTTAAATTAATATAATCAAATTAGTTAATTCTTCCTCAGATCCTAGGTTTAGGTTTAGGGGGTAATGATGTTGATAGGCTTGGGAAGTGGTGCGCACTTAAAATTCCTTGAAAATTTAGCCAATACAAAAAGTCATGAAAAATATCCAATCTAATCACTTATGAAGAAATATCATGATGATTGGACAAAATATGAAAACATTGGTTATAATATATATGAATGAAAATCCACTTCAAAATGGACAAAGCATTTTTTTTCTTTGTAAATAATACAAATGCTTAACTCATGCTTAAATATAATACTTTAAGTTAAGCCACTGATGTCTTGAAAATTAGGAATAGCTTCCCGAGAGGGGGGTGAATTGGCTTTTAAAACTTTCTTCTTAGTTCTTTTTAAAGTCCTTAACTTCTTTTAATATTTAACGAATTCTTTAAATTGTTAATTTATTTTGTCAATCAAACAAGAACTTGGCTTATTTTAAACAATCAACAAGACAACTAATAAAACATTCAATCTTCAATCACATAAATAATTAAACTAGTCAAGCCAATCAACCACAATGCTCAAACCAACAACCAATTTGATTACCAAATATAAGTTCAATGCAACACTATTAGATTGATGAAATCATTCAAGATTTAGTACTCTTGGAATATAAAACAAATCTTTATACCATCCAATCACAATCAATATAATATATGTAACTTTCAGCTTTTGATATTTTCAGCCCTGTGGTAAATGTGAGTTTAACAAAGCCCTGTATATATGAAATTTCTTCTTCAATATGATGTTCAATATAAAATCCAATTACTCTTTCCACACTTCAGAATTCAAACAAACTCTTAAGTTAATATATCTTTGGGATGTTTAGCCAAGTAACGTACTCTCATATGGTTTTCGCAAAGAATGATTCAACCAACGTACTCCCTTTTGAATTTCGCAACCCAAATCAAAATTAAAATTTAAGGTTTACATGATTTCCAAATATACGTACTTTATATGATTTTCAAATTTAAACCATCCACGCAATTTAAATATGTACTGAAAATAAAGAATAGGGAAAAAGAGAGTTAGACGGAGATTTTTACGAGGTTCGGCTTATACCCAGCATATGTCCTCGCCTTTGGTAAACCACCCAAGGATTCACTAAAATTGTTCCTTTAATGGGTGGAACAAACCTTTACAACACTCCTTGGTTAAGGCTACAACCCGCCTTCCCCAAACGATATCCCCTCGTCTGGTCACTCCTTAACTAGGCTAGAGCCTGCCTCTCTAAGCAATATACCCTTGCTTAGCCAAAGATCCAAGCAACCCTTGGAATCATCAATCTACAAGATAAATATCAAATAGACGTGTACAAAGAACTTGCTCCTCAAAGATCTGGTTAGTACAACAATTACAGAACAACTAATATATTTCAAAGTAAATCACAATATGAAATATAACTTGAAGCTCAAGGGAGTATATCACCGATTAATTATTTCAATGAGTGAAAGATTTAAAATTTGTAGCACAATTCCAGTGGAATAAGATCAGCTAAAATTCAGTTGAATTCTTGCACAATATGTGAGCTTGAGAGCAAGAGAGAGCCTTGAGAATTTGATAGCAATTTGAGAGAGATGCTAAATTTTAGCTGAATTTGAATTCTTGGTTCATTGATTCAATGATCTTTGAGACATATTTATATACTTTAAAAAGTGTACAACTTGATCCCCAAGTGGTTTGAAGTATCCTCCAAGTTTCCATAAATTTTGAGCCCCAAACAACCTCATTTAAAAATTTGACAGTTATGAGAAAATGCAAAACAGTCGCGTGGCAGTAGACTGTCGTTTTTGGGAAGTCATCTGTCCAGTTAAAATAAAGGGTCAAAAAGGTGGCAGTGATATATCCAAACACACACAAATGCCTCAAAGTGCACTGGCAGTCGATTGTCCAGTTCTTGACAATCATCTATCAAGCTGTCAGCTTCAAGCACCCTTCAGTATTTTGGTCATATATTTTTTGGTATAACTCAAAATTTGACATTATTGTTGTCAAATGAAAGCTAAGAAAATATCCTACAACTTTAATGTTGAACACATTTGGAAATAAGGATTCTTTGATGGAGAAAAATATACATTAATGCATATGTTGAGACAGCATTTGAGAAATCCTATTTTTGGTGCTTTTCATTCCAAAACTGATTCTAATCTTTTTGAAACAAATTTTGACCTTATAAAAATATTTTCCAAGTATGTTCAAAGTTAGCTAGGTCCAATAAATTTACCTAAGAACTTCATGCATCCATATTGAAATTCTTTGAAGTACTTACATGAAATTTCCTAGACTTTTTCAATTTTTGAATTCCTTGAAGTCTTTGTACTTGTTTCATCTTTCTTTGAGCTTTCCATGCTGATCACTTGGGCTTTCATTCTTTGGCTGTCATTCTTTGAAGATTTTTTTTTAATATCAATGCCCTCATGATCTTCAAACTTTAAACTTTAAATCCATGCTTCAAGCTTGATATAATCATCCTTATCTGAGGTACAAGCTCTCATGAACTCTTTAACCTTGCATTCTTCATTTAGTCTTGAAAATACATCACTTAGCATAGCATGTTAAGATCCACTTGTTTTTTAGCATCACAATGGGATATTAAACCTTGTAAGTCCAACAATCTCCCCCTTTTTGATGATGACAAACAAGAAGCAAAAATTGGAGTGAGCCTTAAAAAGACTCCCCCTTTCAATAAGCATCATCTTAACAATATTTGTAAGATCAGTATCAATTTCAAAAACTCTTTTATAATCATGCTCATCACTTCATTTTACAATCATGCTCATCACTTTATTCAAGTTCAAGTTTATCAATCAACATCAAGTACTTCTCCTCCTTTTGATATATTATGTTCATGCTCAATTTTTGAAATTTGCAATACTATGCTCAATTTTCGCTTAAACACTTATGCCCTTTTGACATCAATCAAAAATAGAAAAGATAGTTAAGTTCAAGTAAAATCACATTTTGAGCTTATCATTAAATATGCGTATCAAACATATGAACACACCCAATTTATAGTTTTTCAATATAGCATGTGTAGTGTGTTTTAACAATCATATCTTTACTAACATCTTTTTCCTTCTTTGACATTATTGTTGATTTTATGATACCAATTTAAAATTGAATTCATGATATCTATTTAAAATTCATGATGCCAGTTGAGAATTTATACCAATTGAAAATTTAATTCATGATACCAATTGAAAATTCTCTGAATTGATTAATAGGGAAACAATCATAATATAAGCAATATGGCATAACTCTCCCCATGAATTCAATACATTTAGTTTTGTTATCAATTTTGCTTTCATCATCCCATGTTTCAAAACATTGATTCACATCATGTATCAAATATCAATATTATGCTCATATCATCAATTTTATACCGTGCTCATAGATATAATCATACTTGTCATGCTTAAAAGACAAATTTAACTTTTAGATTGTGATACCAAGTGAGCTTTGTAAAATTGTGATACCAATTAAAATTTTTAAAATGTGATACCAAAAATATTCATGGATACCAAAGACTTTATAGATATCAAAGTCATTATCACATTATACACAGCTCATGGATACCAATATAACCATTATATCTCTCGTAGCTCATGGATATCAATATAAAAAGCAGTAAGTCTATCCATATAATTTATCAATAGCATACATGATCAAGAATTAATCTCATGTCAAAATTCATGTTGTTACTCAATAATCTCATGTTCAAATTTTCAACATAGTTTGCCACAAAATTTTCAATATAAGTCAAGCATATCATGTAGCATAGGCATGTAAGCATGTAGCATATAGCATATCATATAGGCATGTAAGCATGGAGCATGTAGCATTTCATTCTCAAATATCTATAAAAAAAAATTTATGTAGTCACCTGTCAACAGAGGGCAGTCGTCTGTCACTAAACAACCAAGTTTTTAAAAATGAACAGAAGGGTGACAGTCGTTTGTCCATATGGTGACAGTCGTCTGTCCATGAACAAATCAATTTTTCAATATACACAGAAGGTTGACAGTCGTCAGGTAAAACACTCACAAATGACTCACTAGTCACTGGCAGTCATCTTTCTAGTACTTGATAGTTGTCTATCAGTCTTTTGACTTGTATTAAAACACTTCAAAACATGCTAGTCGTCTGTCTCTGAACAGACAGTCGTCTGTCAACAGATTTTCCTCATTTCAACATATTTTTGAGTTCTCTCTTCTTTGCTCAATTAATATTGGAAAATGAACTTGTTTAACTTTGATAAACTTGTTCTAAGTTTTATACTAAGGTCTCTATGTCTCTTTGCCAAAAAAGAAAATTCATCCTTGAATCAACTTGAAGTTCTTATGTAATAAGCTCAATTTGATATTTTCTTAAGTTAAGCTTTGTAAAAATCATCATATGATTTTGGCCAACAATGTCATTTTGAATTTGTTATAATAAGTTCTTAACTCATTTTTTAAGTTTTTCTATTTTAACTAGTTTGTTTGTTGATCATGAATTATGCTACTTTCTCAATTTTTAAAGGGGAATGACTAAATCCATGGAGTTTTTCATTTATGAACTAGTCTTTCATCTTGGTACCCATACTTTCTTGGGTCTGGTTGGTTTGATAAAGGATGTTTCTTTAACTCTCCATAATGGTTTAGTTTTTACATTCTTTCTCTTAAATGGACATTCAAATTGATATGCCCCTTTTTCTTACATTGATAGCATATAGTGTTAGTGTAAGCATTAAAGGATGTGCTTGCATTATCTTTGGAGGCTTTTGAGAAATATTCCATGTAAAGATTATTTTTCTTTGTATTTTCAACCTAGTTGAACCCAATGCCTTCTTTATTTAGAGACATTCTTTGTGAACCTATCATTTTATCATAGTTTGTTTTTCCTTTTGTAAAGTTATAGATGATCTTTTCTTTATCTTCAATTTTACTTTTGAGACCATTTATCTCTATCTATTTCTCTATTTCTTGTTATCAACCTTCTTTTGAGATTTCTCTAACTCTAGAGATAATTTTCTTATTTTATCTTCTAATTCATAAATATATATATATATATATATATATATCTTTCTCATGTACCGTAGAGGATAGGGATCTAAGGTCTTCTATCATTTTTTTTCATTCCTGCATTCTAATTTTTTTAATTTTCAAGTCGTTTTCTTTTTCAGCAAGAGTTTTAGCTTATAATTCTTGCATTGCAGCATCATACTTATTCTTTTCCCTTTCAGCATGCTTAAAGGATTCTAATTCTTTAATTATACATTCATTCTTATTCTTCAATGAAGCATTTTGTTTATTTACTTTGATTAGCATCTCATGTACTTTGAATATATCATTTTTTAGTTCTTCATAAAATGACATACCCTCATCATCGGATTCATTTGAAGAATTACTACAAGAATTATCTAAGGATTTGGCTGAAGAGCTTTCCTCATCGTCCTAAGCCATAAAGCACGTATAAGCAACCTCGTGGTCACTTGATTCAATTTCAGAACTGCTTGTACTCATCATGTCCCAAGTAGTGGCATTCATGAACTTTTTCTTTTTCTTCTTAGACTCTTTCTTTAGTAATGGACATTCCGGTTTTATATGTCTAGCTTTGTTGTAATTGTGACACGTAGGAGTTTTATTCTTTGATTTCTTGCTAACTTCTTCTTCTGATTCATCTGATTTAGATTTTTGATTTCTTCTCTTGAATTTGTTTCTCCTTCTTAGTATCCTTTCTAACTTTTTAGATATGAAGGCTTCTTCATCTTCATCGATTTTACTACTTGAGTTTTCTTTTAAGGCTTTAAAGGCTATTGATTTTTGGGCTTTGGTTTTTCCATTCTTTTCATTCATTGTCATTTCATATGTAAAGAGAGAACCTATAAGTTCATCTAAGGAAGTGTTTTTCAAATTTCTTCCTTCCGTTATAGTAGTGGCTTTTGGTTCCCATTTAGGTGGCAACCCTCTAAGAATTTTCCTAATCATCTCATAAGTAGTGTAGGTTTTTCCTAGAGCATTTAGGGAATTGATTATGTGAGTGAACCTAGTAAACATATTAGTTATGGATTCATTTGGGTTCATCTTAAAGGCTTCATATTCACTTGTGAGCATATCGATCCTATTATCCCTAACATCTATAGTGCCTTCTTATGTTACTTCTAGCTTGTCCCATATCTCCTTAGCTGATTTGCAAGCCATTACTCTATTAAATTCATTGGTATCTAAAGCACAATAAAGAGCATTCATAGCACTAGAGTTTATTTGCAACATTTTATTATCTCTTTCAGTCATGTCTTTCTTTTCCTTAGGTATTTGTTTTCCATCTACTAATGTTGTTGGAATTAGATCACCGTTTGTGACAACCTCCCAAGCTTTCCAATCCATGGTTTGAAAGTATATTTGCATTCTCTTTTTCCAAAATGTATAGTTGTGTCCATAAAAGATTGGTGGCCTAATTGAAGATTGTCCCTCTCCAAAGAGAGCTACGCCTAAGTTAGTCATTTAGATCTTTTTCTAACTTCTAGTTAAGAGTTTCTATAACCTCTCTCTGATACCAACTGAAAATTAGGAATAACTTCCCAAGAGGGGGGTGAATTAGCTTTTAAAACTTTCTTCTTAGTTCTTTTTAAAGTTTTTAACTTCTTTTAATATTTAACGAATTCTTTAACTTGTTTATTTATTTTGTCAATCAAACAAGGACTTTGTTTCTTTTAAACAATCAACAAGACAACTAATAAAGCATTCAATCTTCAATCACATAAATAATTAAACTAGTCAAGCCAATCAACCACAATGCTCAAACCAACAACCAATTTGATTGTCAAATATAAGTTCAATGCAACACTATTATATTGATGAAATCATTCAAGATTTAGTACTCTTGGAATATAAAACAAATCTTTATACCATCCAATCACAATCAATATAATATATGTAACTTTTAGCTTTTGATATTTTCAGCCCTGTGGTGAATGTAAGTTTTGAACAAAGCCCTATATATATGAAATTTCTTCTTCAATATGATGTTCAATATAAAATCCAATTACTCTTTCCATACTTTAGAATTCAAACAAACTCTTAAGTTAATTTATCTTTAGTATGTCTAGCCAAGTAATGTACTCCCGTATGGTTTCTGCAAAGAATGGTTCAACCAACGTACTCCCTTTCGGTTTCCGCAACCCAAATCAAAATTAAACTTTCTGCAAAGAATGGTTCAACCAACGTACTCCCTTTCGGTTTCCGCAACCCAAATCAAAATTAAACTTTAAGGTTTACTTGATTTCCAAATATACATACTTTATATGATTTTCAAATTTAAACCATCCACGTAATTTAAATATGTACTGAAAATAAAGAATAGGGAAAGAGAGAGTGAGACGTAAATTTTTACGAGGTTCGGCTTATACCCAGCCTATGTCCTCGCCTTTGGTAAACCACCAAAGGATTCACTAAACTTGTTCCTTTAATAGGAAGAACAAACATTTACAACACTCCTTGGTTAAGGCTAGAGCCCACCTTCTCCAAACGATATCTCCTCGTCCGGTCACTCCTTAACTAGGCTAGAGCCCGCCTCTCTAAGCAATATCCCCTTGCTTAGCCAATGATCCAAGCAACCCTTGGAATTTTCAATCTATAAGATAAAGATCAAATAGATATGTACAAAGAACTTGCTCCTTAAAGAACTGGTTAGTATAACAATTACAGCACAACTAATATACTTCAAAGTAAATCACAATATGGAATATAACTTGAAGCTCAAGGGAGTATATCACCGATTAATTCTTTCAATGATTGAAAGATTTAAAATTTGTAGCATAAATCTAGTGGAAGAAGATTAGCTAAAACTCAGTTGAATTCATGCACAATATGTGAGCTTGAGAGCAAGAGAGAGCCTTAAGAATTTAAGAGCAATTTGAGAAAGATGCCGAATTTTAGCTAAATTTGAATTCTTGGTTCATTGATTCAATGATCTTTGAGGCTTATTTATGGACTTTAAAAAGTGTATAACTTGATACCCCAGTGGCTTGAGCTATTCCCTCAAGTTTCCATAAATTTTGAGCCCCAAACAACTGCATTTAAAAATTTGATTGTTATGAGAAAATTCAAAACAGCCACGTGGTAGTAAACTGTCCATTTTGGGCAGTCATCTGTCCAGTTAAAATAAAGGGTCGAAAAGGAGGCAGTTGTCTATCCAAACTAGCAGTCGATTGTCCAGTTCTTGACAGTCGTCTATCAAGCTGTTAGCTTCGAGCACCCTTCGGTATTTTGGTCATAAATTTTTCAGTATAACTCAAAATTTGACGTTCTTGGTGTCAATGAAATCTAAGAGAAAATTCTACAACTTTATTGTTGAACACATTTTAATATAAAGATTTGTTGAAGTGATAAAAATGTACATTAATTCAGATGTATAAAAATTGATAGCATTTGAGAAATCTTCTTTTTGGTGCTTTTCATTCCAAAACTGATTCTAACCTTTTTGAAACAATTTTTGACCTTATAAAAATATTTTCCAAGTATGTTAAAAAGTATCTACATCCAATAAATTTACCTAAGAGTTTCATGCATCCATATTGAAATTCTTTGAAGTACTTACATGAAATTTCCTAGACTTTTTCAATTCTTGAATTCCTTGAGGCCTTTATACTTGTTTCATCTTTCTTTGAGCTTTCCATGTTGATCACTTGGGCTTTCATTATTTGACGCTTTTTCTTTAATATAAATGCTCTCATGATCTTTAAACTTTAAACTTTAAACTTTAAATCCATGCTTCAAGCTTTAAATAATCATCCTTATCTGAGGTACAAGCTCTCATGAACTCTTTAACCTTGCATTCTTCATTTAGTCCTGAAAATACATCACATAGCATAGCATGTTAAGATCCACTTGTTTGTTAGCATTAAAATAGGATATTAAGCCTTGTAAGGCCAACATGTCCATTGTACAAAATTGAGTGTTAGGGTTTCATCTTATATCATATATCACTATATCTTAAACTCACTTTTGAATATGAAAAGCCTAAATCGAAATCAAGTCATCACTCTAGGCTTAGAGCACTATTGATCATAAATGATTAATATATATTGAGTGCTTCTCATACCTATAATCAAATTTAAGGTATCAACTAGGGGATTGGTCCCTTTGAGTTTAAATTGTAAATCCTTTAATTTTGGTTTAATACCTTCATAGGAAATCTTTACCATACCACGATCATATCCAGTAAAGATTTATCCTTCCAGTGGTTCGTATCCTTGCTCTAATTTATGATCATCTTCAGAAGATACCCTCCATTTGTGAAAAATGAGAAATACCCAAAAAGAGCTTTGTTCAAATAAATTCATATACTCAAAAATGCTCTTTGCCTAATCGATTGGACATATCCACTTCCACGAAAATATCTTGAGTCATGTCCACTTATATTGAATACTCTTTGAACTTAATAGAAATTATAATCCTTAAGAGTATTTAATCTACTTCACATGTGGTTTAAATTGAAAGCCATTCCAATTTGTGCTTTTCACACGCATTGAGATTCATAAGAAAAGGGGCAGACCTTGGCTTATCATCTCAACAAATATTCAGTATGACTTTCTGGTTCGATAGGCCTAAAGCATTCACTGCCAAGATATAATCATGAAAAATCTAAAACACTTGGCTAAGTAATTAGAAATTAAGAAAAAGGCATAAAATGAATAAATGTATAACTTAAGGGGAGCATTTCTCTTTTATGACTACTTATATTAAATGCTCTTATGATCACAGCTTATATGCCTTAATGAATTACAGTATTAAACTCATAACTATCCACTATTATTTATTGTTCATATTATATCTTGATGGATAGTAATTTATGATTATCTAGTATTGTGAGATGTTATTGAATATTGTTTGATAATACTTGATTGCATGGAATGCCATATGCAAGGCTATTGCAGAAACTTATTTACTTGCATGCTTGTATGGAACGCCAACTGCATGGCTGATGTAGTATGTTGTGTATTGTGTGCTGATAGCAGATATAGGTTCTCATGTGCTTTGAACTTAATTATAAATTGTGTAATTGAACCTATCAAGTACAAGTTTTATAAAAAAATGTCCGATTTACCGACGACATGCTGCGAAATTTCGATAGGAATTTTCCCAAAATAAAACCTTGTGCTAAAGATGATTACAATAAAATTAATGTTAAAAAATTTTTAAAAAGGATGAGTGAAACCAAATAGATAATTAAACTTCATCCTAACATAATCATCAACCATTTAGAAAGGTTCAGATCCATCCCTATAAGAAGCATATAAATGATCCATATGATTCACTTTCATCTACTGAATTATTAAGGCTCTTATAAAATCTCTGAACATTATATTCAGTGCTTAAAGACTTATGATTTGATATGGAATGTTCTTGGGCCATGAACATTATTGCACGCCTTAATATATATCTTATGATGCATCTATGTTCTATAGGGGCAACTATACTAATCAAGTGGCAAATGTAATTAACAAATACTCAGTATAGTTGATTTTAAAGATTTGGATTGATGGCTTATACTACTAAGCATAATGAAATTAATCTTTGGTTAGTATAAGTAGTTAAAGAATCTAAGCACGTACTCAAATTAATAGGGGGAGCACCTAGACATAAATTCCTATCTTGTTTTGCTCACAAATATTTTTAACTTAGATCTATTGTGAACTCATTGTGGCATGTGCTTAACTGAAATTATATTGTTGAAAATCTTTGTTTATGTTGCCACATGTTGTTTGTATTGGCCATGTGATCCTTGCCTTAAATTGTTTGATATCTTTAGGATCATTATGGTTGTGATTTTCTGGTTATATCTTAGTATGTGCTTAATTGACGAACCATAAATTTTGTGCTAAATTTGTGTTTGCTTGTTTTAAAAATAAAGTTTCTTTTTCTGCAAGCACACCCCTAGTGCTTTAAGAAAATATCATAAGGGGGATATATATATATACACATATATATTTATTGTAATACCTTATGGCAAGAATTACTTTCAAAACTCAAACTTTTTCTCCTGCCTTATTATCATTATTATTTACTATATGGTTTTAACATGCATAATTGGTTTGGTAACTTCACATAAAAATGCATGCGAACTGATTAGACTGTTTCTATGCTCAAACCCTATTTTTGGCATCATATGCCATATGCTTTTAACTCAAATCTTTCACGTGTCTTATGATATGATTTAAACTGCTATGGTTTGTGGATAATTATGGTCTAATTACGTTTGTTATGTTATTTAAATCATTTAAATGACTAGTTATATAGTTTGTGTGCTGAATTGCTATACTCCATACCTTGTCATTCATTGTGCATTGTATGACTTTATTATCTCTTTGGATTCTAAAATAATAATTCTTGATCATATTGGAACTGTTTAAGTAGTTGTGGATAAATTGCTAGAATTTATAAAATCAAACAGGTTACTATTTATACAGGATCTGTTTTAAAAAGTCCAATTTTCAAACGGCACTTTACCGAACTTTTTTCAAAATCTTTAGAAAACTTATAATGTATAAATATTATACTCACCCATTGCTTAGAGTTCTTAATTGCTATGACCCTTTTTGCTGTTGCCAAAAGGGGGAGATGGAGAGGCAAAATTTGGGTAAAGGTAAAATATAATAATTGGGTTAAAACTTGATTTTCCTTAATGCATATTGATAGGGGGAGCCTTCTTATGTTTATACCCATATTTTTTGTAGTTGTATTTGTCATCATCAAAAAGGGGGAGAATGTTGATCTCATAGGTCACGCCCAGTTTTGATTATGACAAATGCTCATTATATCTAATAGGTGTTTGAGGTTATAAGCTAGAACTTAAACTGAAAGATCTTACTGCACATGGAAGAAAGTGAAGATTGAAGACTTAATGTTTATGTTGTAATATATTTCATTCATGTAAAGGGTCCGTAATAGTAATTAGGGTTTATGGTTTGTAATAATCACACACACATCACATGCATGGTCTAAGTTCAAAATGAAAATGACCTTAGAAAGACCTTAGGGATTACCCTTCAATCAACCGAAGACCCTAGAACACTTACCATTGCACTTGTATGTGTTAGACACTTGAATAGGGTGAATATGTATTGAAACAAGACCAAAATGCACAAAATGTGCACCTTCGGTCGATCGACAAAACTAGTTAATTTTGCCCCCGGTCGACCGAATCCGGTCTTGGTAAACCTGTTAACCACAGTCCGATCGACTAAGCCCTTAAGCCTTATTTGACCTTGGTCGACCAAACCACCTAGAAGTCAACAGTTTGACTTCCTAGTCGACCGAGAGACTTTTGAACTACACCAACCTGGTCGACCGACCAGTTAGTTCATTTTCACCCTGGTCGACCAAACCATGCTATATGGAAAAATTGCCCTTCCTAGTCGACCAACCCTGAAGTTGAAAATTGGCTCAGTTGACCGAGCCATATGAACTTCTGTAGGCCAAAAGTCTTTCTGGTCGACCGGGTCACTTGGGTTGCCTTGTATTTTTACCGCGGTTAACTATTTTAAATGGGGTTAATTAGGATTAAAATGATTTACAATAAAATTAATAATACCCTACATGTCCTAACGGCTAAAATTCTTCCAACTTCTATAAATAGCCCATCATTTGCAAAGATTAAGTGGGATTAGCCATTTTTTTTTAGGAGAGATTCTCTAAAATTCTCAAAATCTATAATACACATTTCTAAGCCCCAACCATCCATACTTACCCTCTCCAAGTGCTTAAAATCTCTGTAAGTTGATTGAGTGTTGGTTTTAATAGGTTTTCTCTCCCGTTCGTGTTTTGATTGAATCAATTTTAACGAGAGCTAAAACCTAAGTGTTCTTAGGAGGTTTAGCTAATAAGTCTATCCTAAGAAGACTTACTTTAAGCTTCTGAGTATTACATTTGTGTTGCAATATCTTCTGAAACTTGTATTTGTTCTTGGGTTGCAAAAGTATTTTCAAGAACACTCTCAAATATCTTGTGTGATTTATTTTGGTATATTTTTGAGAAGATATTTGTGTTTGTGATATTAATCTTTGTTGCAATATTCACTTACTTACATATCGTTTTGTTGAATATAAAGATTATATATCTTTTGCAAACCAAGCATATACATTATCTAATCTTCACGTGATTGAGTTATCCTACTGACTGATAATCTTGAGATTTTCTTGACATCTTTGTGTGAACACATTGATTGAATATCTTGAAATACAAATATTGCTTGTTGACACTCTCACACACTCATTACATTGATAGAAAATATATTTGAGAGTTGAAATATTAGACCACACTAAGCTTACATATTAAATCACTTTTGGTGTATGTGATTGAACGTATTTGGGTACATATCTGCCTTACACCAAGGCACAATCACTGTACTAATATTCTTGATTGTGAACATACTGTTGTATTTCTAGGCATGGGCCTGAAGAGGGAGACTAGCCCTTTCAAATAGTCTTGGATTAGCTTAGACCCGATTAGGAAAGCTATGTGCGTCATCCTGTTAAGGTGTGTTGGTTGAGGTCAGCCTCACTAATTGACCTCGTTGTAAAGATTGAGGTCAACCCTGTGATAATTGACATGGTAGTAATCGGTGCCGCTCCACCCTTAAGTGAGCCTTTAGTGGAATCCTTAGGCTTACGAGCTAGAGGCGAGGACGTAGGCACAGTTGGCTGAACCTCGATAACATATCATGTGCTTTGTTTATATTTCTACACTTTATATTTACCACACATGTATATTATGGTGTGAATGATGCACTTGATTTAAATTTCTACACATTATATTATTGGTGCATTTGGAATTGCATAGAAAGACCCTAGGTTGAATTACGGGTATTTCATCTAACCTAGGAGATAATTTTAAAATTCCAATTCACCCCCCCCCCTCTCTTGGGAATACACTGATTCTAACAAAGACTATTGTAATTCATTAGGAATTACCCAAACTTTTTCAGCTCCTAGAATACCACAACATAATGGTGTAGTTGAAAGGAAGAATAGGTCTATACAAGAAATGGCTAAATATATGCTTAACGAACATAAATTACCTAAGTACTTCTAGGCTAAGGCAGTGAATACTTCCTGCTATGTTCTAAATAGAGTATTGATTAGACCATTTCTTAATAAGACCCCTTACGAATTATGGAATGGCCATAGACCAAACATATTATATTTTCATGTCTTTGGCTGTAAATGTTTTATGCTTAGAGATAATGAACACTTAGGAATGTGTGATATGAAATCCGATGAAGGCATCTTCTTAGGGTATGTATTAGATAGTAAAGCCTATAGAGTATATAACAAATGAATATTGACGGTCATAGAATCTATTCATGTAGTGTTCGATGAGTCAAATCCCTTCTCGAAAAGAACTGATGAAGATGAAATTGAATTAAACAAGGAATTTGAAGAACTATCAATTGAGAACGATTCATAAAATAAAAATGAACATAAGGAACCATCCATTGAAATTGATCAAACTGAAAATGAGGTTACTAAGCCACTTAGAGAATGGAAATATATAAAGAATCATCCCATTGATCAAACAATAGGTGAACCATTACGTGAAGTAGCCACTCGCTCCTCTCTTAGGAACATGATTAGTCATTTTGCATTTCTATCTAAAGAAGATCTTAAGAATGTGAGTGAATCTATAGAGGTTGAATTTTGGGTGTTTTCCATGCAAGAAGAGTTAAATCAGTTTGAGAGGAATAAAGTATGGGCACTAGTTCCCAGACCTGAGGATAAATCAATCATTGGAACCAATGGGATATAAAAGAATAAAAAGGATGAACATGGAATAGTTTTGAGAAATAAGGCTAGACTAGTAGCTTAGGGATATAATCAAGAAGAAGGTATAGATTTTGAAGAATCATTTGCACCTATAGCTATAATGGAAGCCATTCGAATGCTTTTAGCATATGCAGCTTTTAAGGATTTCAAGCTATATCAAATGGACATCAAAAGCACATTTTTAAATGGCTACATAAATGATGAAGTGTATGTAGAACAACCCCCAGTCTTTGAAAACCATAAGAATCCAGATCACGTATATAGATTGACAAAAGCCTTGTACTGTTTAAAGCAAGCTCTTAGAGCTTGGTATGAAAGGTTAAGTGGTTTTCTATTAGAAAATGGATTTGTAAGAGGAAAGATAGATACAACCCTATTAATTAAGTCCAAGAAAGATGATATTCTCCTAGTGCAAGTATATGTAGATGACATCATATTTGGAGTTTCAAATAAAGAAATGTGTGATGAATTTGCCAATACCATGCAAAATGAATTTGAGATGAGCATGATGGGTGAACTAAATTTCTTCCTAAGACTTCAGATCAAACAAGAAAAACATGGAATATTCATAAACCAATCAAAGTATATTAGAGACCTACTCAAAAAGTTTAACATGGAAGATGAAAATATACTAGGTACACCTATGAGCACTTCATTGAAATTAGACAAAGATGAACAAGGTATACCAGTAGATGTCAAACTTTATCATGGAATGATTGGTAGCCTATTATACTTGACTGCCGGTAGACCTGATATAATGTTTAGCGTATGTTTGTGCGCAAGATTTCAATCTGCACCAAAAGAGTCAAATTTGTTAGCCATTAAACGAATACTTAGATGCCTGATAGGAACCATGGAAATTGGATTATGGTATCCAAAGTACACATCTTTTAAGATTCTTAGCTATTCAGATGCTGATTTTTCTAGTAGCAAAGTGGATAGGAAGAGCACGAGTGGTACTTGTCATTTCTTAAGACATTCCTTAGTCTTTTGGTTTTCCAAGAAGCAAAATTCAGTTGCTCTTTCCACATCTGAGGTTAAATACATAGCGGCAAGTAGTTGTTGTGCTCAAATGCTTTACATGAAGCAACAACTGAAGGATTTTGGATTAAGTTATGAAGCAATCCCTATTAGATACAATAATATGAGTGCGATAAATATTTCAAAGAATCTCATATTACATTCATGAACTAAGCACATAGAAATACAACATCACTTTCTTTGTGACAATGTACAAAAAGGAGATGTGACATTAGAGTTTGTATGCACAGATGAACAACGACCAGATATATTCATGAAACCACTTGACGAGGATAGGTTTATCAAAATTAGACGTAAATTAGGTGTCATGCATAGTCGAGAGGTTGCGTAGAATTATGTTAGATGATATAATTCAAGGGGAGCAACATCACTTACAATGTAATCACTTGGCATTATATTAATCAAATTTTCGGTATTGCATTAATCCACAGTTGATATAAAAAATTCGACATAACATTAAATCAACATTTGGTATCCTTATGTAATCTTTGAAATTCATGTGCTAGCAAGGGGGATAGTTTATGTCAAAAAACATGAAAAGGAATTTTTTTTACCTAATGGTTGAACACATTTAAAACCTTAAGATTTCTAAGGGGAGAAGAACATAAGGGTACGTCTACTCATGTTTTATTATTTTACACCTTTTTGTTGATGTCAAAAGGGGGATAAAATTGGGAGAAAAAAAAAATAGAACTCAGGAGAAAAACCATAAATAAGAGAAATCGAGAAAAAGAGAAAAAATTAAACAAAATTTAAAACTTTGCGTTGGGCAGAAATATCAGGAGCAAAAACTATTGGCAAAACTAATTGTGCAAAAGAGGGAGAAGTATAATAACAAAAATTATTGAAACATTATGAGCATATTCTCATTCATTGAATATTTTATGCATTAATTGAGGCGGAGCCTTATTTGGTGTAACACATTATATATTTTTTTTTTCCTAGTGCATTTATAATCATAAAAAAGGGGGAGATTGTTGACTCTACGAGTCCAATCTAGTTTTGATAATGAAAAATCACTTGATATTTGATCTGTGCATTGAATTTGTGAACAAGACTTATACTAAGCATGCACGAAAGGATAACGAGTCATGGAAGCCTTAAAGTAAAGCATACATATCTTGGCAAGATTCATGGAACTCAAAGAGTACGAGAATCAAGATGCAAGTGGCAAAGTTCAAGCACATCTTCGGAATGGGTACTTAGACATCATGTATTTACATTTTTGTATGATTTAATTTGAGGCTCAACATATATTTTAGAATGACTTTAGGACTCATGCATTTCATGAATATCATTAGGGGAAATTTATGGACTTAGAATTAATGTCAAAACCCTAAAAAAATGATTTTTTTAAAAGAGCCAAGAAAGAAAGCAAAATAGATTTTTGAACTAGAAAGTAAATATGCAAAAATTGGGAACTTCAGATAACTAAACTTTAAGTTCGGTTGATTGAAGAATTTCCTCAGACATCTGAAGAATAATCTCAGTCATCTGAAGATTTTTGGATGAAAAATAGAAATTGGCAAAAGCACCTCAGATGACTGAACCTTAACCTTGGTCATCTGAACTCGACACTTCGGTCGTCTAACCCTTGACCTCAGTCGTCTGACCCTATGTCCAGGCTATTTTTTTGAAGGATAAAATGACTTCAGTTGTCTGGGCTCTTGACCTCAGTCATCTGAACTTGTGGGAAAGATTAAAAGTGTAATTTTTATTAATCAAACACGCAAGCTATTTCATTGATCCAATGGTTGAGATCAATTCTAAGGGTAAGACACTATATATATACTGAATATCTAAACCCTAGTATGTTAGCTAAACACAAGAAGATCAATGTAAAGCGAAGAACACATCTTGTTGAAAAGAAACTGAGATACTTGAGTTGATTGTTGTACGTTTGCCTATGCTTTAGTTTCTACACATCATCTTTGGGCAAATCACCTCAAAAAATCTAAAGGATCTCTATTATACATTTTGTGTTTCAACTTGGTTTGTGGTTTGGTTATTACATTTAGTTTTGTTGGAGAATCTCATATCACCATCTATTTTGAAAGTTTTAGAGAAGCTTGATATTGAGTTTTCATATTCATATAATGATCGTTTTTGACAAACTCAATACTTGAGAAAGTTTTGTATTTGACCATTGATTAAAGATTCTTTATTCAAGTGTATTCTTAGTTTAAGGCTAATATTTTTGAATACATCTAAACTATTTGAATATACATATATCCTTAGAAGTGCAGAACTATCTATATACATATTGAAGGATATTTTCTGAAAATCAAATATTACGTTTGTTGATATTTGGCATTATCATCTTAGACATACATACATGCATACATACACATGTATACATTAAGTCAATATTATCAAGATCACATTGAGTTTGAAATATTTAGAGAAATATTGTTTGTTTGATAAAGTGTGTTTAGCATCTTTGCAATCTATAAAGTTATCTTTATATTCAAAGATATAACCTAAGATCTCCAAAGCATTGTTTTTATACAAACATTTTTGGGAGAATTGATAAAAAGGGGTTAGTGTGTTAAAGCATATCATACATAAACGATTATATCGTTTCATACATTCTGAGCTTCAGATTTTATCATGTGTTAATGTATTAGCAATTTGAATTGTACCCATGAGCTTTTGTTTGGAAGCATTTTTGAGTGTTTTTACAGATTCTATTGTATACACGGTTCGGTATGTGAACCGGTGTTTGAGGAGAGAGTTGTATCTTTTGTAACTAGCAGAGTAGGAGGGAGTTGTACCTTTTGTAAGTAGCGGATTGTAAGGGAAGATCCGTCCCAATTTAAGGAGCAGGGATTTGAGTGAAATTCTTGAGTGGTTGCTCAAGGAGACGACGTAGGTCGAGTTGGATGAACCTCATAAAAATTGCATTTGTCTTCTCTCTTCCCTTCACTCTTTACTTTTAGCACTATATTTAAATTGTTCATCTTGCATGTGTAGGTTGAATAAAATTGCACACAATTAATTGGGTAATAAGAACTCATTGCTAAATATACAAGTAAGGATTAAGTGGCAATAGATTCAACGAATTTTAAAATACCCAATTCACCTCCCTCTTAGGATTACACCTAATTCAACAGCAACTTTTAAGGATTTCAAGGTATATCCAATCGATGTCAAGAGTGCATTCTTAAATGGCTACATAAATAAAGAAGTGTATGTAGAACAACCCCTAGGTTTTGAAAACCACAAGAGTCCAAATTATGTTTATAAACTGACAAAAGGCTTGTATGGTTTAAAGCAAGCTCCTAGAGCTTGGTATGAAAGGCTAAGCGGGTTTCTATGAGAAAATGGATTTTTAAGAGGAAACAACTCTGTTCTTAAAGACTAAGAAAGATGGCATTCTCCTAGTTCAAGTATATGTAGATGACATCATATTTAGCGCTACGAATAAAGAATTGTGTAATGAATTTACCAATACCATGCAAAATGAATTTGAGATGAGTGTGATGGGTGAACTAAATTTCTTCCTAGGACTTTAGATCAAACAAGAAAAACATGGAATATTCATAAATCAATCGAAGTATATTCGAGACATACTCAAAAAGTTTAACATGGAAGATGGAAAAATACTAGGTACACCTATAAGCACTTCATTGAAATTAAACAAAGATGAATAAGGTATACTAGTAGATGTCAAACTTTATCATGGAATGATTGGTAGCCTATTATACCTGACTGCCAGTAGACTTAATATAATGTTTAGCGTATGTTTGTGCGTAAGATTTCAGTCTGAACCAAAAGAGTCACATTTTTTCGTTGTTAAACGAATACATCGATACCAAATAGGAACTGTGGAAATTGGATTACAGTATCCTAAGTACACATTCTTTGAGATTATCATCAATTCAGATGCTGATTTTGTGGGTAGCAAAGTGGATAGGAAGAGCACGAGTGGTGCTTGTCACTTCTTAGGAAATTCCTAAGTCTCGTGGTTTTCGAAGAAGCAAAATTAAGTTGCTCTTTCCACAACTGAGGCTGAATATATAGCGGCATGTAGTTGTTGTGCTCAAACGCTATACATGAAGCAACAACCGAAGGATTTTGGATTAAACTATGAAACAATTCCTATTAGATGCAACAATACAAGTGCAATAAATGTCTCAAAGAATCCCATATTACATTCACGAACTAAGCACATAGAAATACGACATCACTTTCTTTATGACAATGTACAAAAAGGGGAAGTGACACTTGAGTTTGTATGCACGAATGAACAATGGGCAAATATATTCACCAAACCACTTGTGGAGGATAGGTTTATCCAGATTATGCGAGAATTAGGTCTCATGCATAGTCGAGAGGTTGCCTAGAATCAAATTAGATGATATAATTCAGGGGGAGCAACACCACTTAAGATGTAATCACTTGGTATCAAATCAATCAAATTTTGGTATCTCATTAATCAACATTCGTTCACATTTGATTTAAAACTTGTCCACGTTTGGTATCCCATCAATAAATAGTTCATATCCTCACATGATTTTTGAAATTTATGCATTAGCAAGGGGGAGAGTTAATGTCAAAAAGGGGGACAAGAAATTTTTTTTTGTAAATATGATATAAGGAGAGAAGAACATAAGGGTATGTCTACTCATGTCTTATTATTTTACACCTTTTTGTTGATGTCAAAATGAGAAGAAAAATCGGGAGCAAAAATAATAGAACTCAGAAGAAAAGGCAAAATAAGATGAGGAAAATTAGGTGCATCATCCATTTGAAATTAGGCTAAACAACGTGTGTATGAACATGAGCATATTTAATTTGGCATGAGCATACTTCATTTATTGAATATTTGATGTTTCAATTGAGGGGGAGCCTTGTTAGGTGTAACCCATTATATATTTTTGCTCATGCATTTGTCATCATAAAAAAGGGGGAGATTGTTAACTCTACAAGTCCAATCCTGTTTTGATAATGAAAAATCACTTGGTATTTGTTCTATTCAATTGAGATTGTGAAAGGGAATTATATTAAGCATGCATGGAAAAATAACAAGTAATGGAAGCCATGAAGATTAAAGCTTACATATCTTGGCACATTCCATGGAACTCAAAGAATACGAGAATCTAGATGCAAACGAAAAAGTTCATGTCATGGGAATGGGTACTTAGAACTCATGTACTTACATTTTCATATGATTTAGTTTGAGGCCAAAATCATATCTTAAAATTACTTTAGGACTCAAGCATTTCATAAACATTTTTGGGGGATTATATGGACTTAGAGACCTTTTTTAAAAAAAAAAAAAAAAAAACCTGAAAAAAGTTTTATAAAAGGATAAATAAAGAGAGCAAATCATATTTTGAATCAATTTTCAAAAATCAGAAGAACAAAACCTCAGAACATTGAAGTTTCTGTTCACAAATTTGAAGTGGCAACTTCATATGACTGAACATTAAGTTCGGTTAACTGAAGAATTACTTCAGACGTTCGAAGAATAAGTTCAGTCGTCTGAAGATTTATTGGTGAGAAAAAAAAACTGGTAGAAGCACCTCAGATGACTAAACTTTGACTTCGGTGGTCTGAACTTGACGCTTCGATCATCTAACCCTTGACCTTGGTCATCTGACCCTATGTCCAGGTTATTTTTTCGAAGGATAAAAAGGACTTCATTCGTCTGGGCCATTGACCTCAGTCTTCCGAACGTGCGGGAAAGATTAAAAATTTATTTTTTATTAAGCAAACATGTGAGCTATCTTATAATCCAACGGTCAATATTGGTTTTGGGGGTTAAACACCTTTTTATATTGCATATCTAAACCTTAGTAGGTAAGAGAAAAGAGAAATGTGAAAAACTAAGACACACAAGAAAAGAAGAACGCATCTTATTGAGAAACTTGAGCTGATTGCAATACAATTGCCTCCACTCCAACCTATATTCATCTTCTTTGTGCTAATCAACTTAGAAAACCAAAAGGGTTCTCACTCATACATCTTTCATTCAACTTGGTATTGAGGTTTGATTAATCCATTTAGTTTTATCAAGAGATTCTCATATCAATTTTTGTTTTTGAACATCCTTAGAGGAGTTTGATATTAAGTTTTCTCATTCATATAAAGATAGATTTTGACACGTTCATTACTTGAGAAAGGTTTTACTTATTGGTTGTATCAAGAGTATATTTATTTTTCATAAAGCTTATCATTGCAAAATCCATTTTTGAATATTTGATAAGTGTTGATTTCGTGTATGCATATAGTAAATCATTTTTGAGAAGATTACCACTTGAGAAGAGTTTTAGTTATTGATTAAACACTTTTGGTTCAAGTGAGTTTTCATTCAAAGAATTGATAGTTTTCAATATAACAAATCTACTTATTTGAGGATCCTTAATGTTTATAACTATATATATATATTGAAGGATGTTTTATGAAAATCATATAGTAAGTGTGTTGATATTTGGTATTCTCATCATATAGATACATACATATATATACATTAAGTCAAATATTACCAAGATCACATTGAGATTGAAATACTTAGAGAAATATTGTTTTTGACAAAGTGTGTTTAACATCTTTGTAATCTTCAAAGTTGTTTTTTGTAATCAAAGATTTAACCTAAATTCTCCAAAGCATTGAGTTATACAAATAGTTTTGGGAGACTTGATAAAAGGGGGTTTGTGTGTTGAAGCATAACATTCATAAATGATTGTATCATTTCATACATTCTAAGTTTCAAATATTATCATATGGTAAATGTATTAGGAGTTTGAATTGTACTCACCAACTTTGTTTGAAAGAAATTTTGAGTGTTTTATAGATTTCATTGTATTCATGGTTCGATGTGTGAACCGAGTTTGAGGAGAGAGTTGTATCTCTTGCAAGTAGTGGAGTAGGAGGGAGGTGTACCTCTTGTAAGCAGCGGATTGTAAGGGAAGCTCCGTCCCAATTTAAGGAGCAGAGATTATAGTGAAATCCTTAAGTTGTTGCTCAATGTGAGGACGTAGGCTAAGTTGGCTGAACCTCATAAAAACTACGTTTGTCTTCCCTCTTCCCTTTACTCTTTACTATCTGCACTACATTTGATTTACTCGTATTGCATGTGTAGGTTGAATAACATTACACACAATTAATTGGGTTAAAATAACTCATTGGTAAAATAAATTTGTCTTTGTCATAAATCCTTGAAATTGATTTACTAAATATACAAATAATGATTAAGTGGTAAATAGATCCAAATAATTTTAAAATACCCAATTCATCCCCCACCCCTTCTTGGGATTACACCTAACTCAACAGAGTATGATGGTGCTTACTCAATTTATACCCGAAGGCTGCCCAAAGGCTAAGTCGTCCGGAATTAGTCTATCGAACGGGGCCCCGAAATTTTTGCATTGGGGAGTACTTTACCTACGCCACCAATCGCCTTTCCCATCCACACTATATATGAGACGTGTCATTGCACCCCTACATACGTATAGCTACGGTACCGTGCTTTTACCATGAGATCATCATAACAAAGCTCTACTATCATATATGGCAATTTACATCATATAAATTTGTAATATAACATAATCTGTACATAATTTTGTGAAAACATTTGCTAGACACTGACTCGTTAAATGACCGGCGAATCATATCTCTCATAATTGGCTCGGTAAAAATCGACGTTTCATAAACTCGGCATTCAGCTATCATATCTCATCTCTTGGCATATAGTCATCATTTCTCATATCTCGGCTTATAGCCGTTACAGTTCAGTATTACACAAATCCTGCTCATTTAATGCCGATTAAAACCATAGTGCAGCACTGGCTGCAAAGCACACCCCCAAAACCCTAAAAATAAAAGCCTCCTTTTGAAAGCAGCCCTAGCCTTACTTTTACAATAAATGCTCCCTAAAAACACTTAAAAGCACACACACAAAAAACCCCCCTACGACCAGTCTTCTCTCCCCAATGCACGAGCTTTCTTTCTTTGTGCATAGGCTTCATTCACATGGTCATGACAAGCCAATAACCGACCTAGCTGCTTTTTTTTTGAAACCCAGCTCTCTTGCTTTTCATCAATGCAACTGGTTCTTAAATCTCATGCATAGTCAACCCACGTTTTGCATGGCATGCCCAGCTGCCTTCATGCATGGCAGGCCTCTCTTCATGATGTCACATCACATGCACCACTCGGCCCATTACCCTTTTTTGAAGCTTTCATGGCCTATGAATTTCTAGCTCATGTGTGATGACCCCAAAAATAATATGTGAGTAAGTGTGATCCTAAAAAAAGAAAAAAAAAATTGGAATAAAGATATATAGGAATATAGATGACACGTAATATATATATATATATATATATACATATATAATAGTAATATAACATAGTAATATATATGTACATAGGAAGTCAAGAGACTTCCTGATGAATTGAGAATCCCCACACCAAAATTGATTTTCAATCCTAGTGCTTTCTCTAGCCGAATTACTCTCCCTCACATCTCCCACTCTCTCTCCATCCCAACTCTTTCACTCTCTCTTTCTCCTCCGCCTTCCCTCTCTCTTTCCTCGATTTCCTTGGCCAAACGTGAGCCGATCGAATAATGAAAAATACACCCGGGTTCCATTCTCCGCCACCAACATTTTAATTGAAGTGGATTTGTCGTAGGAGCATATTAGGCACCACTCCTTGGATAAGGTAAACCCTTTCTCTCTCTTCAACTTCTCCATAACACTCAGTCAAATTAACGATCGGAAACCACCACGTGGTTCTAAAAACGATTCTTTTCAAGATAATCAGAGTAGATTTTTTATTTGGGGGTCCTAGGCACCACTCTGAGGCTAAAGTGAGGAGTACAAATTACGTGGGTTGTTTTAAAAATTTAACTAATTGAATTGTAGTATTTATTTTTAAAATTTTAGTATTTAATTATATCATATTTTTTGGAGTGTTTTTGGAATAAATTAAATTGCAGGGAATGGATCATATTGAATTTTTGGAGATATTCATGGGATTAAATTAAATAGAATTTTCGGGAACATTTTGGAATTAAGTTAAATTGCAGAGATTGGATTAAATTAGAATTCTTGGAATATTTTGGAATTAGATTAAAGTACGGGGATTTGATCATATTGACATTTTTTTTTAATATGTTAGATATTAAATTCAAATATAGGAAGTAAATCATACCCTTATTATAAGAATTTAACTGGTTAACAGGAGTGTGAGAGCGTAGGGATATTGAAATAATTATTATTCCAGGACTTAGCTAGTTATACTCAAATATGTGGTTATAGGGTTTGTGCTCTAAACGTCGTAGGCGCTAGTTTAGGAATCTTACAGGCACAGTCTTTGTGAATGAGGTAAGGGGAATAGATTAAACTAGCTGTTTTGTAAATTCTACTAGTTAAAATGGAAATTATATGTGCATGTATATGATTATCACGCAAGTTTTGAAAGCCAACCGTTTAAACTGAGGTTTTTGAGCTTAGGGTTGTGTTAATAGCTATTATTTTAGAAAATGAACTGATTAAAGTAAATAAAAAGGTTACAAGATTCAAGTACTGGATTCTCTGGATAATTTCATTAGTTGAAATGATTGGTTGGAATTTCTTTTACATTTTCTAAAATCGGTCAAGGTGAGCAGGGTTAATTATCTTCACTTTTCTCACTTATGTTTATTTTGAGTATTAGATAAATTTTAGAGATAATTTAACTTATATTTTCAGTAAAGCAGATAATGAACATGGATTGACTTATTATTTCAGTAGTTATATAAATATGTGTATTATTCAAATTGCGTGTC
This sequence comes from Malania oleifera, assembly GCF_029873635.1. Classification (NCBI taxonomy): domain Eukaryota; kingdom Viridiplantae; phylum Streptophyta; class Magnoliopsida; order Santalales; family Ximeniaceae; genus Malania; species Malania oleifera. Next base: position 86,398,382 of record NC_080418.1, on the reverse strand, counting down.
ATGAGGAAAAATGAAAATACCGTGTTGAGTTATGAAATATGTATAATATCTTGAAATATTTAAATGCGTTGGGATTATATTGGATTTAGAATTGTTTAATCAGAGTAGAATATTAATTTTAATTTGCGATGTATGGTTTGAGAACTTTGGTGGACCATAGTACGCACGATATCGCTGAGAGAGTTATGTAGAGCTTAGTGCAACCACGAGCCTTAGAGAGAGTGTTGGTACTGAATAGTCGATTGAGCTGTGAAGGGTAGAGTTCCCCTTGAAGTCTAGATCAGTATGGGAAAGCCAATCAAGCTAGCAAACTGAAGAATTGAGAATTGAATTAACTCTAGTGGGCCAACCAGGGTTAAGTCTAGCCTACGAGTCGTACAACCCATCATAGGGGGTAGCATGTCGATTTTTATCCATCTAGCGGTGAGTTCTAAATTCATATCTATAGATTTAACCAGAGTGTAATAGAACAACACATGTAAATACAGAACAGTGTATATGAATACAAAATATATGAAGACAGAGGATGTGAAATGTGATAACAGAGTATGTGATAAGAGAACAGAGCATGTGAAAACACAGATTATGAAGAGTTGGGTTTTATAGAGATAACAACATATATAGTAAAGTAACAAAGTATTAAATGTATTAAATATAGTAGTATTATATGTATTTGGGGAGAAGTAAACTCTCTACCCAAGGGCTTGTTAAGTTAAGAAAGGCGAGTGCCCTAATAGGTATCGGTTGTAGCCATTCCATGTTGCATAACATATTAGAGCAGAGGAGGGTGCTACATGTATGGGCATGTAATCTCCCCTATCCTCGGGAACTTTTGCTTATAAATAGTTGTGTGTGTGTGTGCGCGCACGCGCGCGTGTGCGTGCATGTGTGTGTGTGTGTGTGTGTGTGTGTGTGCGTGTGTGTGTGCGCGCGCACGCGCACGCATGTGTAGTGGTAGTATTATATGTATTTGGAGCAAAGTAAATTCCCCACGTGAGGGCTTGCTTAGAAAGGCGAGTGTCCTAGTAATTACAATTTGGTAACAGAGTAGAGAGAAGTTACATATATGGGTGTGTAATATTCTCTATTCTCGAAGACTTCGCTTATAAAAATAACCTTGAAGGCTTACTGTGTAAGGTGAGTGCCCTAGTAGTTGTAATGGTATTAGAGCAGAGGGAAGGTACATGTATGGGCATGTAATCTTACCTATCCTCAGGAACTTTCATTTATAAATAATTGTGCGTGTGTGTTTGAGTATGGGCTAAGAATGATTTTATAACTATTGTTAATTAACAACTGATGATATTTTGTATACACTAAACTCATGATAGCCACACACTGGTATTAATCTATTTTGTTTTACTCAAATGTGTCTTACTTGTTATACAATTCATCTTTTTCAAGACAACCGCATGATCGAGCTTAGCGAGCTCGAAGTTGGGTTTGCTAGCATAGAATTTTTGTCAGAAGGTACAAATTTTGGATGTATTTTTGTGTTTATGTTTTTTTTTTCTAAGATGTATATGTTGGCCTTACAAGGCTTAACATCTTGTTTTGATGCTAACAAACAAGTGGAACTTAACATATTTGGTTGAGTAATGATAATTTAGGATTTAAGAATGAGAATACAAAGTAAAATGATCACAAAGATGAGTCAAAACATGGATGCAAAGATGATATCTATTAAAGCTTGAAGATCATGAGAGTGTGGATGTTAAAGAGAATGTTCTAAAAGCTTAAAGCTTGAAGACAAGAGAGCCAAATAAAAACAAAGCAAGCAAGTCAAAGAAAAGTAAAAAGAGAGCTCAAAAGACAAGCATGAAGACTCAAGCACTTAGAATATCTAAAGTCATAAGAAGTCTTTATGTAAGTACTTCAAATCTAAAATATCTTTTGAAATATTTTTGAAGCTCTTTAGGATACAAAGACTTAGAAACCAGTTCTTGAAAAACCCTTGAAAATGATTTTGAAAAGTTATATTTTAGTCTTCCAAATAACTAGAGTTAAAAAATCAAAAATGTAAATATTTGGAAAAAGAATTGACTAATCAGCCGACTGACCAGAACACACTAAGATTGGCTAGCTGACTGACAAGTACCAAGAATGAATAAACCTGCTCAGCTGACTGACAGTTTGAACTAGAATTAGTCAGCCTACGGACAACCTGGTTTATCAAGTCGACTGACCATTTTGAACATGGTTGAGTCAGCCGACTGACATTTTACAAAATTTAAATTTTGGTAAATAGAAAGGCCTTAGCTACCTATCAAGTTGACTGACTCAGTGAAATGAACTACCCACTCGCCTGTCCAGCCGACTGACTCCACGAGATTTTAATTTTTAAACTTTAATGGAAAAATTCTAAAAATTACTTTTTCAAATATGAACGTGAGAAAAACTTGGGGGACACTCCAAGTAACTTGGGAAACAAATAAACTAATCCTAAAAATTTTATAAATACTCCCTTGACCCCAAGAAATTAATCTCTAAGGCAATCACACAACATTCTTATATTCAGACTTTTAATCTCTCTCAAAGTTCTCTATTGCTCACACTCTATCTAGGTGATATCTTTTGAATTGCTGCTAATTCACAAGTCTACGATTCTAATATTGAGCTTTCTCAATCACTAAAGAACCCTTGGTGATCTCTTTACCTGAGCTTCAATTCTGTTTCATATTGATGTTTAAATTCAAGAAGTACATAGTGCTGAATTTGTACTAATTTTCTATATTTTGATAGTGTTCTTGTACGCAGTGTCTACTGAATATTTTTTGTAGTTCTTGGAAGATTCAAGGTGTTTGGGTCATTAATCAAGCGTGGGGTATCTCTTGGAGAGTTGCAGCTCTAGCCTATTGAAAGAGTGACCGAGTGAGGGGTATCACTTGGAGAGGCGGTACTCTAGGCTATTGAAGTAGAGTGTAACGGTGTTGTTCCACCTGAAAAGGAACTGGTTTAGCAGAATCCTTTGGTGGTTTTCCAAAGGCGAGGACGTAGGCTGGGGATAAGCTGAACCTCCTAAAAACCCGGTGTCACTCTCTTTCCCTTACTCTCTTTATTTTTAGCATATATAAACTGCGTAATTTATCTTGCGTAGATGATTTAATTTCTTAATCATATATAGTACGTAATTTGGAAATTAAGTAAAATTAAGTTTAATTTTAATTTGGGATTGCGGAAACCGAAAGAGAGTACATTGGTTGATCCATACTTTGCTAAAACCTCAAAGGGAGTACGTTGATTGGTTAACACCCAAAGATAAATTAACTACGAGTTTATTTAAATTTTGAGTTGTTGGGAATTTGAGATGTGGTTAGCATTGAAGAAATAAATTTCATTCTCTACAAGGATTGAATCAAACTTACATATACTTACGGGGCTGCAAATAAGAAAATATCTTGAATTCTTGAAAAGTTGAAAATTACCAAAAGGTTATCTTGATTGGGTATTTGAGGATTGAACACTTTGATTGTTGAATTCTTGGTTGATTGTTTAAGTTTTATTTACTTGTGTTGTGTTGAATACTTTAGTTGTTGGTTTCTGGATTGAACAAGTAAATAAGTATTTGCTAAACAAGTAAATACTTCGTTGTGTGATTGTTAAATCAATAAGAGGTTAAGAATCTTAAAACGAATTAAAAGAAAATTTTAATAACCCAATTCAACACACCCCCCACCTCGTGCGCGCGCGCGCGAACTCTTGGGAGTACACCTTGATTTTCAATTGTTGTCAAAGCGGGGTTATAACAAATCGTAACAAGTAGTTATATAAAGATCTAGATGGCACACTTAGGCGTAACTCTCATTGGGGAGGGACAATCCTCAACTGGGCCTCCCATCTTTTGTGGTTTAAACCATACATTTTGGAAACAATGCATAAGAATCTATCTACAAACCATAGATTGGAAATCTTGGAAGATTGTGACACATGGTGACTTAATTCCTACTAAAATAGTAGATGGCAAGGAAATACCCAAAGAAGAAAAAGAATGGACCAACAATGACCATAGGATGTTACAAGTAAATTCAAGTGTTATGAATGCATTGTATTGTGCCGTTGATATGAATGAATTCAATAGGGTCATAACAAGTAAATCAACAAAAGAAATTTGGGATAGATTAGAAGTAACCTATTAAGGTACTATTGATGTAAGGGACAATCGAATTAATATGCTCACTAGCGAGTATGAAGCTTTTAGGATGAACCCGAATGAATCCATCACTAATATGTACACTAGGTTCATCCCCATAATTAACTCACTCAATGCCTTAGGAACAACATACACCACTTATGAAGTGATTAGAAAAATTCATAGAGGGCTGACACCCATATTGGAACCAAAAGCCACTGCAATAACCTAGGGAATAAATTTGAAAAACACCTCCTTAGATGAACTTATAGGTTCTCTCCTCATATGTGAAATGGCAATGAACGAAAGAAGTGGAAAAACTAAAGCCCAAGAATCTATAGCCTTCAAAGCTTCAAAAGAAAACTCTAGTAGTGAAGATGAAGATGATGAAATAGCCTTCATATCTAAGAAACTTGCTAGAATACTAAGAAGAAAAAATAAATTCAAAAGAAGAATCCAAAACTCGGAATCAGATAAAGAAGAACCCAATAGAAAGAAATCAAAGAATAAGATCCCACATGTTATAATTGCAAGAAGGATGGACACATAAAATCGGAATGCCCACTACTCAAGAAGGATTCCAAAAAAAAAATGAAAAAGCTATGAAGGCCACTACATCAGATAATCTAAGTAGTTCAGAAAGTGAATCAAGCAACCAAGAGGTTGCTTATACTTGCTATATGGCTTGGGACGATGAGGAAAGCTCCTCATCCAAATTCTTAAATAGTTGTTGTGATGATTTGGTAGAAGAATCCAATGATGAGTGTATGTCATCTTATAAAGAACTTCAAAATGATTTATTCAAGGTGCATAAGATGTTCGTTAATGTGACTAAATGATACACATCATTGAAAAACAAGAATGAAGGAGTTATGAAAGAGTTAGAATCCTTTAAACTTGCGGAAAGAGAAAAGGATTAAAAAATTAAGAAAATAGAAAATAAGAATGAAGTTGTGATAAAAGTGTTAGAATCTAAAAATCTTGCTGAAAAAGAAAAAGATTTGAAAATCAAGAAATTAGAAAGCAAGAATGAAAAGTTGATGAAAGGACTAGAAGACTTAAGATCTCAATCCTCTATGGAAAATGAGAAAGATCTATATATTTCTAAATTAGAGAATAAAATTAGCAAAATATCTCAAAATCAAGAAAAGGGTAAAAGTATACAAAAGTCAAAAATTTATGATCTTAAGAAAGAAATTGAGGATCAAGCCAAAATCATTTACAATTTCAGTAGAAGAAAAGAAAATTTTAACAAAATGATTGGCTCACAAAGAATTTCTTTAAATAAAGAAGACCTACGATTCAATGGAATTGAAAATAAAAGGAAAAAAAAAAAAATCTTTACATAGGATACTTTAAAAAATCATCTAAAGATTGTGTTAGCACCTCCTCAAATGCCTACACACATACCACATGTTTTCTATGTAAGAAAAGGGACATGTTAAGTTCAAATGTCCATTAAAGAGGAAAGGTGTTAAAGCAAAACAAGTTTGGAGAATTAAAGAAGCATCACTTGTTAAACCATCCAGACCCAAGAATGTATGGGTACCAAGATGAAATACTATGAGTAAATCCCTCAATTGATATCAAATCTATGAAAAATCATACAAGGATATTAAACAAAACTTAAATAGAGAATAAGGATAAAATTACTCAAGCATATTAATGCTTATCCTATTGAAACAAATAAAAACAAAAATAACATTGTTGGTCGTAATCAATGAATGAATCATACAAGCCTTAAGATTAGAAAGTATTAAGATATATGAAGTTTGAGTGTTCATATGAAATCAAAAGAAAAGAATATCTTAAGCAAATTGAGCTTATTGCATGAGTATTTTGATAAAGAAGAGAGCTTAATAGAAAAATTTTGAAAGAAGCAAACTTTAAAAGAAAACAAAGGTCAGCCGACTAACTCAAGGTAAAACTTTTTTAATATGAAATATATTTGAGCAACATAAGAACAATCTAAGCAAAAATGTAGTACAATATAATGATATATTTCATGCTTATATAATATGCTATATGCTACATTTTTATATCTTGAAATTGGTATCTTGAAATCTCTAAAGACAATGAAAATATTGATAATTTATGGCTCTTTATATATTGAAAATCTGAGCATGAAGTTATTAAGCATAACTAAGAAGCATAAATTTTGATATGATATTGATATATGAATATGCAATTAATTCTTGACCATGTATGCTTATGATGGATCACATGGATAAATGGAAAAATTTGCATCTAAATAATTTAGTATTCATGAGCTGTGAATAATGTGACATTAGCATTGATATCTATAAAGTATATTGGTATTCATGAATATATCAAATAAAATTGACATGACAAGCATAATTATATCCATGAGCATGTTATGACATTGATATGATATTGGTATTTGATATTAGTATCTACGAGCACATACATAATATGAATCAATGTTTGAAACATGGGATGATAAATTTAAAAACATAATTAACATCAAATTTGAATGTATTAAATTCAGGGGGAGCCATATGACTCATTGTTTATACTATATTTTGTTTCTCCCCAATTTTTAATTGATGTCGTGAATTATTTTTTAATTGGTATCCTGAAATAATGAAATGGTTAATTAGTATCATTCTTTAATGTTTCAATTAATGAAATTTTCAAAGTTGTTAGTAAAGATGTTACAACATATACATGAATTACGGATATAAAATTTTAAATTGGTATCATGACTAATTGATTATTGAAACACACTACACATGTCATATTGCTTCATATGCATGTTTGATGTTCATATGCTCAAAATGTGATTTTATTTGAAATTAATCATTTTTGATATCTTAATCTTTTTGATTGATGTCAAAAGGGGGAGAAGTTTTGAGTAAAAATTGACATGGTATTAAAAACATGATATATGTATAAAAAGAGGGAGAAGTATTTGAACTTGAATGATGATCTTGAACTTGAATGATGTGATAAGCATGATATTTTATGATATTGAAATTGGTATTGATATTGTTCTTGAAATTACAAATATTGTTAAGATGATGCTTATTGTAAGGGGGAAGTCTTTTTAAGGCTTACTCAAATTTTTGCTCAGTGTTTGTCATCATCAAAAAGGGGAAGATTGTTGGCCTTACAAGGCTTAACATCCTATTTTGATGCTAACAAACAAGTGGAACTTAACATATTTGGTCAAGTAATGATATTTCAAGATTTAAGAATGAGAATAAAAAGTAAAATGATCACAAAGATGAGTCAAAACATAGATGCAAAGATGATACCTATTAAAGCTTGAAGATTATGAGTGTGTGGATGTTAAAGAGAATGTGATAGAAGCTTAAAGTTTGAAGACAAGAGAGCCAAAGAAAAACAAAGCAAGAGAGTCAAAGAAAAGCAAAGAGAGAGCACAAAAGACAAGCATGAAGACTCAAGCACTTAGAATGTCTAAAGTCATAAGAAGTCTTTATATAAGTACTTCATATTTTAAATATCTTTTGAAATATTTTTGAAACTCTTTAGGATACAAAGACTTAGAGACCAATTCTTGAAAAACCCTTGAAAATGATTTTGAAAAGTTATATTTGAGTCTTTCAAATAACTAAAGTTAAAAAATCAAAAATGAAAATATTTGGAAAAAGAATGGACTAGTCAGCCGGATGACCAGAACACACTAAGATTGGCCAGCCAACTGACAGATACCAAGAAAGAATAAAACAGCTCAGCTGACTAACATTTTGAACTAGAATTAGTTAGCTTACTAACAACCTGGTCTATCCAGCCTACTGACAACCTAGTCTATCTAGCCGACTGACCATTTTGAACGTGGTTGAGTCAGTCGACTGACATTTTACAAAATTTATTTTTTGGCAAACTGAAAGGCCTGATCTACCTGTCCAGCCAACTGATTTTTTGAAATGAACTACACAGTCACCTATCTAGCCGACTAACTCCATGGGATTTTAATTTTTAAGCTTCAACAGAAAAAATCTAAAAATTAGTTTTTTAAATATGAACATTATAAAAACTTGGTGGACACTCCAACTAACTTAGGGAACAAGGAAACTAATCCTAAAAAGTCTATAAATACTCCCTTAACCCCAAGAAATTAATCACCAAGGCAATCACACAACATTCTTATATTCAAACTCTCAATCTCTCTCAAAGTTCTCTATTGTTCACACTCCATCTAGGAGATATCTTTTGAATTGCTATTGATCACAAGCCTACATTTCTAATACTAAGTTTTCTCAATCACTAAAGAACCCTTGGTGATCTCTTTACTTGAGCTTCATTTCTATTTCATATTGATATTTAAATCCTTGAAGTACATAGTGCTGAATTTGTACTAATCTGTTCCTGTTTTGAGAGTGTTCTTGTACGCAGCATTTACTTCATATTTTTTGCAGTTCTTGGACGATTCAAGGTGTTTGGATCATTGATCAAGTGTGGGGTATTGCTTGGAGAAGTGCAACTCTAGCCTATTGAAGAAGTGAACGAGTGAGGAGTATCACTTGGAGAGGCAGTACTTTAGCCTATTGAAGGAGTTTGTAATGGTGTTGTTCTACCAGGAATGGAACTGGTTTAGCGGAATCCTTTGGTGGTTTACCAAAGGTGAGGACGTAGGCTGGGGATAAGCCGAACCTCGTAAATACCTAGTGTCACTCTCTTTCCCTTACTCTCTTTATTTCCAACAAATATAAACTACGTGGATGATTTAATTTCTTAATCATATATACTACGTAATTTGGAAATTAAGTAAACTTAAGTTCAATTTTAATTTGGGATTGCGAAAACCAAAAGGGAGTACATTGGTTGATCAATACTTTGCTGAAACCTCGAATGGAGTACGTTGATTGGTTAACACCCAAAGATAAATTAACTAAGAGTTAATTTAAATTTTGAGTTGTTGGGAATTTGAGTTGTTGTTAGCATTGAAGAAATAAATTTCATTCTCTATAGGGATTGAATCAAACTTACATATATTTATAAGGTTGCAAACAATAAAATATCTTGAATTCTTGAAATGCTGAAAATTGCCAGAAGGTTATCTTGATTGGGTATTTGTGGATTGAAGAATTTGATTGTTGAATTGTTGGTTGAATGTTTAAGTTTTATTTACTTGTGTTTTATTGAATACTTTAGTTGTTGGTTTGTGGATTGAACAAGTAAATAAGTATTTTCTAAACAAGTAAACACTTTGTTGGGTGATTGTTAAATCAACAAGAGGTTAAGAATCTTAAAAAGAATTAAAAGCAAATTTTAATAACCCAATTCATCCCCCCTTTTGGGACTACACCTTGGTTTTCAATATATATGGATACTAGATGTTAGGAAATTTTTGGAATGTTATATCAAACTATGGAATATTATTGAGGATGTTTATTTATTTTTCTATTGCGTGATTGAGGTTATGGTATCAAATACAGGTGATTAGATCACACGACACCCCGGCCCCACTTGTGGGTTCGGGGCGTGATCTCACGCATGCATTTGGTTCTCCAAGACAAGCCACAATCCAGTTATGGCTCTCGTGGCATGGCTTCTGACTTCTTCACATGCATGGCTTAGCTATGTACATGGCTTCATTGAATTTGCAAGGCTTCAACTAGTAATTTTTTTTTTCTTTTTTTTTTATCCTTTAAATTTCCAACAAGGCCCTGCAATAATTAAAAAAAAATTTCGTAAATTATCGAATAAAAATCAAATATTGCAAATTGAGCTCAATTTTGAAATACTGAACATAATTATGCATTTAATTAAAATTATAATATTTAATGCATGATTTTAAACGCCTAATTATGCAACTTTGACTCGTAATCAAATGCCTTGCGAAAATTAAACACAAATACTCATAAATTTACGAATAAAAATAGAATAAAAATTCAAATACTATAAATTGAGCTCAATGTTTAAATACTGGACATAATTAGGCATTTAAATGAAATTACAATCCTTAATGAATACTTTTATATACCTAATTATGCATCTTTGACGCGTAATCATATCCTTTAAATATGATTATTATTTTTAGCAAGGATACAAGCTTATGAAAGGACGAATCTTTACCTGATTTGATAGATGTTTGGTAAAGATTTCTTATGGAGGAGATAGCTTATGCATGAATCAAAGTTAGAGAACTTTTTGCATTTTAAGCATAAAGGGAATATTTTGATTTGACAATAAAACTTGAATCCCTTAGTGGAAATCTCTAATTTTGATCTTGGAAAAATGTCTTCAAATAAGCACTTGTAGAATAAGAATTTTATGATAAAGAGTGCTTATGACTAGAGTGATGACTAAATTTTCTAGCATGGGGATGACTCTATGAATCCCCTTGAACATGATCAAGCATTTTAGGCTCTAAGATGAGTTTTAGGGAAATATGATATATAGTATAAGATGAATTCCCTGAATCTCAAACTCGGGTGATGGATAGAGTGTGCTTAATTTAAGATTTACATTTAAGAATGAATTAAACATTAAAAAAATATTTACTAGGTAAAAATACCTTTGTCCATTTGGAAGTGGATTTTGCTTAAGCATGCTTCTAAGATATCAAAAATAATGACTTGTTTTATTTATCTCAGAAATACAAGGTTCCATATATTTTAGCTAGTTATGCCCTCAACCTTTACTTTGAACAATTCAAAGGAATGATATGAATTATGAGGAGACATAATGTCTCATTCAAACAGAGATTGCCTCATTCCTTATCAGTTCAAAATTCGCATGCTATAGACAATATATGCATTAAGTTCATATTGGATATTTCACTTGAATTTTCATATTGGCTTGATTCTCTAATTATCTTAGTATAAAAATAGTGTATAGTGAATGCATATAATAAGTTTCAACATTTTAGGCATAGACCACTTCCTAAGCCTTCTAGTCATCACTACCCCTATAACTAAAGCTAAGATCTAAGGAAGAGATGTTCTAGATTAGGTAATTCCTTTTGGGATCCATTCTTCCTTTGGTTCTGAGGGGTTTTCTTTCATGACAACCCATGCCATTTTTCTATCTTTGCCTCTGGCACCTCAAAATGAACAAGTGTATCTGATGTGCCATTTATGTTCACAAAATAACAACTTTTATAAGCTTGAGAAAAATTTTGCATATCGAAGCTATTTTTACTTGACGAGGCATGACTATGGGATTTACAATATGATCTTGAATCCTAATTGAAAACATTTCTTCTTCTAATTCTTAAGGATTTATTTGAGATATTATTGTCACTTGTAACCTTGGATATTGTTCCAAAATAACCTTCCATTTTTCTCTCCAAGCAAGTGATTTTCAAGATCTTCACAATCTTTTTCTTTTCTAAGGTGGCATGATACTTTTTTAGATTTTATGATTATTTTTTGAATCTTTTGTTTTCATTTTTCATAAAGGTTTTTTGCTTAGACATCCTAACTAGAAATTTATGCATTTAAATAAAGTATTTTCTAGTTCTTCATACGAAGGCATGCTTTCATTATAAAATTTAACACATGATTTATCACAAAATCTAACACAATGATTATCACATGAATCACTGCATGAATTATCAATAGAATTACCACAAGATATATCAGATGATTCATTACATGATGTATTGCTAGGTTCAACACAAGAATCATCAAATGCATCATTAATTGAGATAGAGAGTGAACATGTACCCCTTCATCAATTAACGTTATTAGCCTATGATTTACGTCTTCTTGACCATTCGAGGCTGAAGCATTTGAAGTAGTAGATTTCTCCTCATTGGTTCCTCCACATCTTCTTTCCAACTCTTCCCATATTTCTCTCGCATATTTACATGCCATGATTTCATGAAACATATTAGAATCTAATGCACAACATAACATGTTCACAGCATTATAATTAATCAAACTGAAATCATTTTCACTTATTTGCACACTAGTTCCTTTAACCATCATTTGGTAAGTCTTCCAATCAATAGATTTTATAAATATGCTCATTCTTTGTTTCCACAAGGTGTAATCAACACCACAAAATATAGGAGGCCTGATACATGATTGTCCCTCATTAAATGGGGATACGCCAACATAAGCCATTGCGATCTTTAACAAAGGCATTTAAGCTTTTTGCAACGAGGCTCTGATACCAATTGTGAGGAATGGTGCATTCCCAAGAGGGAGGATGGATTGGGTATTTAAAAATTCCTAGGTAAAGTGTGTCCTATTGTTAGAACCATAGCCAGTATTGCACAACCCTAGGATCTTTCTAAGTAATCACAAATACCGTAAGTTTTTAAGCATGCAAATATTTAAAGCAAATATAACAATTGCAATGAATTAAATATTAACATGAAAATGCTTAAAATAAATAGAGAAGGGAGAAAGAGCGCAAGGACAATATTTTATGAGGTTTGGCTGTACCCACCTACATCCTCGCATCAATCCAACCCGCTTGAGGATTCCACCCTACTCACTTAACCAAGTAGAGGAGAAAGCCATTTACAGCTCCTTACAGGGTGGAGTCCCCCTAGCTCCCTTAATCGGGCGGAGCCAAACTGTTACAACCGCTCTTTACAGGATGGAGCACCTCCTCCTCAAGCGATACCCCACACTTGGAACACGGTTAGGCTACAAAGATATGAAAAAAATTTATGTGTGCAATAGAAAATGCTTCTTCAATAAGTAGAGATGTACAATATGAAATCCAATATGCACTCTCAAATGATATGTAACATGAAGCTTAATAGAGTTAGGGTTTTTTTCTCAAAATATTTTTCAAGTAAAGATTGAGAGTTTGGAAAATTTTTTTCCTTCAAGATTGACCTTTGGTAAATTCAAAATACAAAATGCTTTTCAAACAAAAATATATAAATGTACATAGTGCTCAATGCACTCTTGATTTATTCAAAAATTTTCTCTAGAAACATTTTTCAATGATGAAGCATATAGGAGAGTTTGATCTTTGAGATTAGCACAAAATAGAATAAAAGACTTTAAAGCTAGATAGTTGAACTTGAATATAAGCTCAAGCCTTTTCCAAGAAACCCTTACAAATTTCTTCAAAATATTTTTCAAAACAAAGTGTATAGGAGAAATTTGATCTTTGAAATCTCAAGAACAAGAAGCTTCTCAAGCAAGTATATATAAATTATATATGCTCAAAGCTTACTTCTTATAACCTCAAGATTTTCTCCTAAAAGATTTTACAAAATAAAGATGTAGGAGAAATATGAATATGTTCTCAAAATACTTTTGCAATGAAGAGTGTGAGAGTAAGTGATCTTTGAGTTTAAGATATGTATATAAAAAGAATGCTCAAAGATTTCAAATGGACGATTTCTCCACAAAAGAGTTTTACAAAAGAAAGTGTGAGAGAAACTTTAATGTATGCTCTTCAAAAATATTTTTGCAAATGAAGGGTAGAAGAGAGCTTTGATTTTGAAAATAAATGCCCAATAAAAGAAAGAATATAAATCAATAAATTTAACAACAAATTTAAGAGCTTTGGGTTGGTATTTATAGAGGTTTTAAAATTCTAGTTGTTAACAAGCCGTTGGGGAGGGGGATTATAATAATATTTTTTTTGAAAATTTCAACCATTTTGTCTTAAAAAATTGGCCAATCCGAGAGGTCAGGTCGACTGGCAGTGGCTTTAGTCAACTAGACATGGGCAATTTTCAAAATCCCAAGAAACGACATGTCTGCACCAAGATCCGGTCGACTAGGCATTGAAGGCCGGTCGACTAGGGTTTCGAAGGAAAAATATTAGTTGGTTGGGGTTGACAAAACTTTCCAAAGTGAATGACTGGTGACTGGGTTTCATATGCATTAAATGGCCCAGTCGCCCGAGGCTTTACAAGATTAGCCTAAATGAATGGCCGTTCGACTGGGCATAATAATGTATGAAAGGCTCGGTTGATAGGGGTCTTTATAGAGTTTGAATTTTGGTTGAGTTGTTAAGCCTAATTGACAAGGCCTTGATAAAATTCAAGTTTTGGCCCTTATTCAGCTTACAAAATATTTTAAAACCTTTGGAAGAGTTTAACTTTGTGTGACAAAGGATTTTCATGAAAGTATTGTTCCCCTAAGGTGTCTATGGTCATGTTTGAACTTAGCATCATACCATGCAAGACATGCATTATAACAATTGAATCTAAATGAATTTACAAATAAAAGCATATCTATTCTTCTTTTGCTCTTCACTTTTCCATGGAATATGCTAGACTGTATAAGCTTTTAAGTCCCTCCTTTGCTTCCATTTCTCCTTTACCCTATGTGTGCCGAATTGTAGACTTGTTTACATACGAAATACACACATACGATACTTACGCTTTGCCAATATCAAAATAGGGATCGAACTAGAAAAGTCAATAGGTTGATTAACTAGAAAACCCCTAAGCGTTGATTTCGCAGGAAACCCCAAAGGGTTGTCTTCGCATGAAAGCTTGAAAGGTTGATTTCGCTGGAAACCCTGAAGGGTGGATTTAACAAAGAAAACCCAAAGGGTTTATTTTGTAGGAAACCCTAAAGGATTGATTTTTCTAGAAACCCTAAAGGGTTGATTTCATAGGAAATCAAATATGGTTGACTTTGTTAGAGACCCCAAAGGGTTGATTTCATAGGAAATCCTGAAGGGATGATTTAACAGAGAACCCCGAAGGGTTGATTTTCTAGGAAACTCCGAAGGGTTGATTTCCTAGGGAACCCTGAAGGGTTGATTTAATAATAAACCCCGAAGGGTTGATTTCGTAGGAAACCCCAAAGGGTTCATTTAATAGGAAAACCCAAAGTGTTGACTTTGTAGGAAACACCGAAGGGTTGATTTCGAAGGAAACTCCAAAAATTTGACTTTGCAGGAGACCTCGAAGGGTTTATTTTGTTGGAAATGCCGAAGGGTTGATTTCGCAAGAAACCCCAAATTGTTGACTTTGCAGGAGACCTTGAAGGGTGGACTTGGTAGGAAACCTCTAAGGGTTGATTTCGCAGGAAACCCTGAACGGTTGACTTTATGGGAGACCCCGAAGGGTTGATTTCACAAGAAACCCCAAAGGTTTGATTTGAAAAGAAACTCAAAAGGTTGATTTCGCAGGAAACCCCGAAGTGTTGACTTTGCAGTAGACCCTGAAGGGTTGTTTTCATAGGAAATCCCCAAGGGTTGACTTTGTAGGAGACTTTGAAGGGTTGGTTGATATAATAGGAAACCCCGAAGGATTGATTTAATAGGAAACCCCGAATGGTTGAATTTTCAAGAAACCTAATAGAGTTGCCTTCACATGAAACCTCAAAGGGATTATTTAATAGGAAAGCCTGAATGGTTGATTTTGCAGGAAACCCCAAAGGGCTGATTTCGTAGGAAACTTTGAAGAGTCGACTTTGTAGGAGACCCCAAAGGGTTGATTTAATAGGGAACCCTGAAAGGGTTGACCTTGCAAAAAACCCCAAAGGGTTGAATTTGTAGGAGACCCTGAAGGGTTTCTTTAATAGGAAACGCTGAAGGGTTGATTTCATAGGAAACGCCGAAGGGTTGACTTTGTAGGAAGCCCTGAAGGGTCAATTTCCCAGGAAACCCCGAAGGGTTGATTTCCCAAGAAATGCCAAAGGGTTGATTTTGTAGGAAACCCTGAAGGGTTGGCTTCGTAAGAAACCCAAAAGTAGGGTTGATTTAATAGGAAATCCCGAAGGGTTGACTTCAAATGAAACTCAGAAGGGTTGATTTAACAGGAAACCCCAACGAGTTGATTTCGCAGGAAATCCCGAACGTTTGATTTAACAAGAAACCTTGAAGGGTTGATTTCACTAAAATCCCCAAAGGATTCTTCTCGCAATAAGCCCCAAAGGGTTGATTAGGCAAGAAACTCAGAAGGGTTGATTTAGCAGGAAACCCTGATGGTTTGATTTTGCATAAAAAACTGAAGGGTTGACTTTGTAGGAAACCACGAAAGGTTGACTTTACAGGAATCCCTTAATGGTTGATTTTTTAGGAAACCTCAAAGGGTTAACTTCATAGGAAAACCCGAAGGGTTCATTTTGTAGGAATCCTTGAAGGGTTGATTTAATGGGAAATTCCTACAAGTTGATTTCACAAGAAATCTCATAGGGTTGATTTACTAGGAAACCTTGAAGGGTTAAATTCTCAAGAATGTCCGAATGGTTGATTTTGTAGAAAACCCCGATGGGTTGATTTAGGAAGCCTCGAAGGGTTGATTTCATAGGAAACCTTGAATGGTTGACTTTGTAGGAGGCCTCGAAGGGTTGATTTCATAGGAAACTTCAAAGTGGTGATTTAACAAAAAACCCCGAAGGGTTGATTTCGCAGAAACCTTGAAGGGTTGACTTTGTAGGAAACCCTAAAGGTTTTTTTTTGCAGGGAACCCCGAAGGGTTAATTTAACAGAAAACCCCGAAGGGTTGATTTCATAGGAAACGCAGAAGTGTTGATTTAATAGGAAACCCAGAAGGGTTTACTTTTTCAGAAACCCCAAAGGGTTGACTTTGTAGAAGACCCGAAGGGTTGAGTTCGTAGTAAACCCCTAAGGGTTGACTTTATAGGAAATTCCAAACAGTTGATTTCGCAGGACACCCTGAAGAGTTCACTTTCCTATTGACCCCTAAGGGTTGATTTCACTGGGAACCGCGGAGGGTTGATTTAACAAGAAATCCTGAAGGGTTGATTTCATAAGAAACCTTGAAGAGCTGAATTCCCAGGAAACCCCAAATGGTTGGTTTCGTAAGAAACCCCAAAGGGTTGATTTTATAGGAGACCTCAAAGGGTTGACTTAGCCAGTAACCTTGAAGGGTTGATTTCGTACGAAACCCTGAAGGGTTGATTTTGCAAGAGACCCTAGAGGGTTGATTTCGTAGGAAATACTGAAGTGTGGACTTTTTAGAAGACCCCGAAGGGTTGATTTCACTCTACAGGAAACCTTGAAGGGTTGATTTAATAGGAAACCACAAAGAAGGGTTGATTTAACAGGACACCCCGAAGGGTTGATTTTGTGGGAAACCCCAAAGGGTTGACTTCATAGGAAACACCAAAAGGTTGATTTCGTAGGAAACCCCAAAGGGTTGATTTAACCAGAAACCTTAATGAGTTGATTTCACAAGAAATCCCGAAGGGTTGATTCAACAGGAAACCATGAAGGGTTGATTTCACAAGAACCCCCGAAGGGTTGATTTCACACGAATCCTTGAAGGATTAATTTTGTAGGAATCCCTGAAGGATTGATTTCATAGGAAACCCCAAAGGGTTGATTTAATAGGAAATCCTAAAGGGTTGATTTAACAGGAAATCTGAAAGGGTTGACTTTGCAAGAGACCTCAGAGGGTTGATTTCGTAGGAAATCCTGAAGTGTTGACTTTGGAAGAGACCCTAAAGGATTGATTTCATAGGAAACCGCCAAGGGTTGATTTTGCTTTACAAGAAACCTCGAAGGGTTGATTTCGTAGGTAACTATGAAGGGTTGATTTCATAGGAAACTCTGAAGGGTTGACTTTCCAGGAGACCCCGAAGGGTTGATTTAATAAGAAACGCTGAAGGGTTGACTTCACCATAAACCTTAAAGGGTTGACTTCGTAGGAAACATGGAAGGGTTAATTTCATAGGCAACCCCAATGGGTTGATCTAATAGGAAACCCTGACGAGATTTCATAGCAAATCCTGAAGGGTTGATTTAACAGAAAACTCTGAAGGGTTGACTTCACAAGAATCCCTTAAGGTGAAGTTTTAATGGGAATCCCTAAAGGGTTGATTTTGTAGGAATCCCTGAAAGGTTAATTTAGTAGGAAACCCCGAAGGGTTGATTTAATAGGAAATCCCAAAGGGTTGATTTAACAAGAAACCTTAAAGGATTGATTTCATAGGAAACCTCAAAGGGTTGACTTTGTAGGGAATCCCAAAGGGTTGAATTTGCAGGAAACCCTGAAGGGTTGATTTTGTAGGAAACCTTGAAGGGCTGACTTTATAAGAGACCCTGAAGGGTTGATTTCGCAAGAAACCTTGAGGGGTTGACTTTGCAGTAGACCCGGAACTGTTGATTTCGCAAGAAACCCCAAAGGGTTGATTTAATAGTAAACCTCAAAGGGTTGCTTTCATAATAAATCACAGAGGGTTTATTTTTCAAGAAATGCCGAGGGGTTGAATTTATAGGAGACCTCAAAGCGTTGATTTAACAGGAAACCCCAAAGGGTTGATTTCACTCTACAAGAAACCTCGAAGGGTTGATTTCGTAGGTAACTCCAAAGGGTTCATTTCGTAGGAAACTTCAAAGGGTTGACTTTGTAGGAGACCCTGAAGGGTTGATTTAACAGGAAACCCCGAGGATTGACTTTGCAGGAGACCTTGAAGGGTTGACTTTGTAGGAAACACCGAAGAGATGATTTTGTAGGAAACCATGATGGGTTCTTCTAAGAAGAAATCCGGTCCCATGAAATCCCGAAGGGTTAATTAAACAAGAAACCCCAAAAGGTTGATTTCACAAGAATCCCCGATGGTGAAGTTTAACAGGAATCCCCAAAGGATTGATTTTGCAAGAATCTTTGCAGGGTTGATTTCGTAGGAAACCCCAAAGGGTTGATTTTACAGGAAATCCCAAAGGGTTGATTTAATAGGAAACCCCAAAGGGTTGATTTCATAGGAAAGCTCGAAGGGTTGAATTTGTAGGAAACCCCGAAGGGTTGAATTTATAGGAAGCCCCAAATGGGTTGATTTTGTAGGAAACCCGAAAGGGTTGACTTTCCAGGAGACCTTGAAGGGTTGGTTTCGCAGGAAACCCTGTAGGGTTGACTTTGCAGTAGACCCTAAAGTGTTGATTTCATAAGAAACCCCGATGGGTTGATTTAATAGGAACCTCAAAGGTTTGCTTTCATAGGAAATTCCTAAGGGTTGATTTTACAAGAAACCCCAAGGGGTTGACTTTGCAGGGGACCTCGAAGGGTTGATTAACAGGAAACTTCAAAGGGTTCATTTCATAGGAAACCCTAAAGGATTGACTTTGCAAGAAACCCCAAAGGGTCAGTTTCGCAGGAAACCCCAAAGGGTCAGTTTCGCAGGAAATCCCGACGGGTTGATTTAACAAGAAATTCCAAAGGGTTGATTTTGCAGGAAACCCCAAAGGGTTAATTTAATAGGAAACCCCAAAGGGTTGATTTCGTAGGAAACCTTGAACGGTTGATTTCGCAAGAAACCCTGAAGGGTTCACTTCGTAAGAAACGTTGAAGGGTTGACTTCGTAGGAAACCCCAAAGGGTTGATTTCACATGAAACTAGGAAAGGTTGATTTAACAAGAAACTAATGAGTTGATTTTGTAGGAAATCTTGAAGGGTTAATTTAATAGGAAACCCTGAAGGGTTAATTTCATAGGAACCCCAAAGGGTTGATTTAACATGAAACCCCAAAGGGTTGATTTCGCTGATAAACCCAAATGGTTGACTTCGTAAGAAACCTCGAAGGGTTGACTTTGCAAGAAGCTTCGAAGGGTTGATTTAGCGTGAAACTTCGAAGGGTTTTTTTTATAGGAAACCCCAAAGGATTGTATTCACAGGAAATCCTAAAAGGTTAACTTTGCTGGAAACTGTGAAGGGTGAAACCCTGAAGGGTTGATTTCATAGGAAGGGACGACTTGCATGACGAAGATAACTAGAATAAAAGGATTGGGGGGGGGGGGCGAGAGAGAGAAAGAAAAGACCTAATGCCCCAATTTCAAAGTAGACAACACCATTTTGGGTACTAAAGTCTTGTGCTCCAGCTTCAAAGTAAACAATCTCAATTTTTGAAACTGAGGGCTAATGCCTTAGTTTTAAGATAGACAACACATCTTGGACCTGAGGACTCAGCCCCAGTTTTAAAGTAGACAATCTCAATTTTTGGAACTGAATGTTGGTGCTCTAGCTTTAAAATAGACAATATCAATTTTTGTAATCGAGGGTTGATGCCCCAATTTTAAGGTAGGCAACCCATCTTGGACCTAAGGGCTACTGCCCCAGTTTCAAAGTAAACAATCTCAATTTTTGAAACTAAAGGCTAGTACCCCAGTTTCAATGTTGATAACACAATTTTGAAAACTGAAGGGTGGTGACCTAGTATTTAAATTCAGGGAAAAAAGGCTTGACTTAAAAAATATGAGCAAAGACTATGCAATAAGAAGGGTATGAATGGATTATGCGATATTATGTGTAGACACCCCATTTTTACCCAGACCCAATATATGTATTACTATTATTATTATTATTGTTATTTTATTATTATTATTATTATTATTATTTTATTTATTCTTATTATTATTATTATTATTTTTCACTAATCTTATTATTATTATTATTTTTATTATTATTATTATTTTCTTTATTATTATTATTATTTTTCATTAGTATTATTAATATTACTTTTTTTTTTCTATTTATATTGTTTATTATGATTATTATTATTATTTATTATTATCATTAATATTGACATAATATATAATTATTATAATTAATAGAATATATACATTTAATATTACTATTATTATTATTATTTTATTTATTTATTTATCTTTGTTATTACTATTATTATTATTATTTTATTATTATTATTATTATTTTTACCTTATTATTATTATTATTATTATTTCCTTATTACCATAATAGTAGTATATATTATTTCCAAAAAAAGAAAAATACCATAAACCAAAAAGGAAATGTTTTTAGGGTTTTTTTCAAAATTATTTTTATAAGAAGGGGGCCGGCTACACACAAGAGCTGGGGGGGGGGGGGCGGGGGCAGCGCACAGCCATAATAGAAAAAAAAAAAGGCTTCTTCTTCTTCTCTCATCCTCACGCTCCAACCCTAGCCTCTCCCATCTCCTTCTCCCCTCTGCTCTCTATCCCTCACGCACAGCCGAAGCCACACCCCACCACAACCACCCGAGAGTTCCAGCCATCCTCTCCCCATCACACCCAGCTCCCCTGCAACCTCACGGCATTCTCTCCTCCTCCTTCCACAGCCGCAGACAGCACTCCACGCAAAGGGGCAACGGCCACGCACAGACAGCAGCAAAGAAGGCAATCCTCAACTCTCTGGCCTTGCTCACCCGCTCCGGCGACACAGCAGAGAAGAAAACACAAAAAACGTAGCCGGCTACACCAGCAGACCATTGCCGCCAGCCTCCTCTGCTCCAGCAAACTCCGGCCACTCATAGTCGCTGCCGCTTTCCCACGAGCCTCCGGCAACCATCGCTATCTCCGGTACCCTCTCAGTTCTGCGGCGCCCCCCCACTGTAAACTATCCTGTACACACACACCACACACACACGCACACGAAACTCATGCATGCTGTTTCTCACACACACAATGCATATATATATTTATATATTTATTAGTGTTAATATATATATATATATATATATAGGTATATATTGGTTTTGTTTGGGGTTTTAATACTTAAAGTTTAAATGTTTATATATTTGCATCTATATGTATATACTATATTGACCATATTAGTATTATTATTTGTATATTATTGATAGTAATATCATTATTATTTATATATTATGTTGTTATGTTGTTTTGTATGTTATTATTAAGGTTGTTAGATTGTTCGTATATTACCATTAATAATATTATTGTATGATTTGTATAATATTTCTAATATTGTTATCACATCATAGGTGTATTGTTATTATTAGTATTATATGATTTATATATCATTATTAGTAATATTATTACTTAGTTGGTTTATTAATATTAGCATTGTTATTATATTAATTATATTAGTATTAGTATTACGTAAGTTTGTATATTATCATTAATTACATGATCGCGTTATTCTTATGTTACTGGTTTGTATATTACTATTAGTAAAATTACGGCATAGTTTGGATGTTATTATTATATTAATTATTATATTGATTTTATTAGTATTAATATTCTATTGTTTGCATATGGTTGGTATTATTATTATGTGGATTGTTTTATTATTGTTATATGCTATTATTGGGTTTATTATGTAGATTGTTTCATTATTATGTTTAGGTTTATATAGTTGATTTGCATACTTTATATTTTGGTTACGGTTGGCATGTTGATATATCTAGTAATATTGTGTTTAGTATTTTAGTGTATTTAGCATGTTAGTTTTAAGGTATGTTCAATATTATAATGGATATTACATATTATATATTTATTACTATCATATTTGTAGTATTTTAATGTACACAATATCATTTATCTTGGTAACCTTAGTATTTTGAGATTATGTTATTATTGTATATTAGGGTACATTTAAAATTGCTGCCTTACTACTATATATTCTTAACATTGTATTCTCATATTTTGATTTATTGTATCTAGATGTACTTTTAGGGTTGAAATTGTTTCCATATAAATTATGTACTTAGGGTTTTTGGTCATTATTGTACTCACTTTGTATTTAATATTTGTATAGTTAAGGTTGCGTGTTAATTTTGGTTGCCATATTAAACAGGTAATTATTAATTTTAGAATTAACTTGTTTCCATAAATTCAGTTATTTTCTTGCCCGTTTTAGTAGTTTACATATTTTAAATTCGATTTGTTTTCCTTAATTAATTGTTAGCATATGTATGTCTTGTGCATATCTTTGACAGCGTGTGAATATTAAGCTAAATATCATATTATTTAAATATGTACATTGTTAGTTAATGATATTTAGTATTGTTACTGTTAATATTATTATTGTCACCATTATTGTCATTTATTATTATTAGTATTATTATCATATCTATTACTACTATTAATATTAGTATTGTTATTAGTATTAGTATTATTTATTAACGTTATCATTCTTATCATTATTAATAATATTATCACTATTTTTAGTATTTTCTTTATTCGATCTTACGTACTATGGTATATATTTTGATAAAATATTTTCTTGATTTTTAATTCCCTATGATTTTATTGCTGGGGTATGAGCCTTCGGGCATCATGTACCCTAAGCTCTGAGGGAATATATATGTATATATTATATTTTTTTATTTATTATTTTATTTATTTGTTTATTTTTCACATGTATTTATAAATTCATAAAAAAGAGTAATTTAAAGACTTATTAGATTAACTTAGGGATAATTTCAAATTAATTAGGTACCGTTCGTAAGAACGGGCGCGCAGGGGGTGCTCGTACCTTCCCCTCGCGTAACCGAACTCCCGACCCCAACTCTGGTAATGTAGACCGATTCTACCCCTAATGGGGTAGTAATCATGTGTTCTAACCGCACTAAAGGTTAGTGGCGACTCCGACATTCCATATTTTCCTATGATTTTAATTTCGCCGCTTAGGGCACACGCGCTCCCGAGACGTCGCGACAGCTTGGCGACTCCGCTGGGGACCTTAGAGAGTCGAGCCATTAATTAATTAGAAATTATCCCAAGTTCAAATTTAATAAAACTATTTAATTACTCCTTATTTTGTGAATATTGTAATTTGTAAATAACTTTGTTTAATTGTAAATATTTTACTTCCATAATCTGTAAATAACCTCAATTAATTAAAAAATATTTTGTTTCCTAATTTGTTGAACATTAAATGTAGATATTTTGTTTCCAATTATTCTGAATAAGCATATTAATTTTAGATATTGTGAATAAGCATATTAATTATAGATATTGTGTATACTAATTGTAAATATTTTGTTTCCTTATTTTTTGCTTCCAAATTTTTTTTTTTTTGAATAAACATATTAATTGCATATATTGTGTTTCCTTATCTTTTGAATATATATATATATTAATTGTAGATATCTTGTTTCCATATTGTTTATAGCATGTGAATAAATGTGGGGGTAGCGGGATTAGGTTAAAAATTAAATTCACACACTCTCACGCTCTACACCCGAGCTTTCCTTACTAGGACTTGATAGGAGTGTAATAGCATCAGTCCCTTCGTGGCAGAGCTTGATGGGACCCGCAAACGACTCCACTCAGTACGGGTTTTATCCGGACCCCTATGGGGGAGGATGTAATTCCAAACTGGGAACCTTTTGTCAATAGGGTTAGAGCCTACCCACACATACTTGTCTATAGTCTTCCCTAACTAGAATAGAGCCATGAAGAACCCTATATATACGTACTTACCCTAGGTTGGGACAGGAGCCACATCCTTCTCCATGAATAGTGTGTTGTATATATGTTGTGAAATACTTTGTATTATATCATGCATTTGACATACATTTAGACATACATACTACTTAGTTAGTATTCTGAAAAGGCCCAATAATGAGATCATGGCCCATCCTTTTCTAGAATGAAGCACTTGGCCCAAACATTTTAAAATATGGATCGGCCCAACCCTCTTTCAAATAAATCGGGCCCAATTCTTTAAAAACAAACCTAGGCCTGACCTTTTCCTAAGTAAAAACTTAGCTCAGGCCTATTTTTTTAAAAAAAAAGGGTCAAACCTAGATTTTCAAAAATGGGCTTCGGCCCTATTACCCTAAAAATCCGGGCCAATATTTTCTAAACAATCCAAGCCCAAATCCTTTTAAAACTAGGGCCTGATCCCATCATGAAATATATTGAAGCCCATATTTTAATATACTTGAGGCCCAAGTGCACATTAAAGTCCACAAGCCCGTATTAAACAAATCCAGTGGGTTGACCAACCTGGGTCAACCCCAACCTCAGATCATAATTTGACCCCTCATAGAATCTGAGGCACATGGACCGTCATCAAGGAAAAGAATGATTGAGGGAAGAATTGAATTGAAATTGTGACCCATCAATGATTATCTTAAAATCTCTCATTAGTGGGATTTTTCCTAGAATGCAGACAAAGTAGTTAGTTAGGTTACATTGCATCCATGCATTCATGCATAATTTCACACATAATCATGCACAATAGGTCACATGCATGGTCATATCTCTATTTGTATGAGTAATTGCACTAGTTACATCCATGCACAAACATTCATGGCATCCATGCATTCATGCATAATTTCATACGTAATCATGCACGATAGGTCACATGCATGGTCATATCTCTATTTGTATGTGTAATTGCACTAGTTACATCCATGCACAAACATACATTGCATCCATGCATTCATGCATAATTTCACAAGTAATCATGCACGATAGGTCACATGCATGTTCATATCTCTATTTGTATGAGTAATTGCACTAGTTACATCCATGCATAAACATTCATGGCATCCACGCATTCATGCATAATTTCACACGTAATCATGCACGATAGGTCACATGCATGTTCATATCTCTATTTGTATGGGTAATTGCACTAGTTACATCCATGCACAAACATTCATGGCATCCATGCATTCATGCATACTTTCACACGCATAGCCATGCATGATAGGTTGCATACATGTTAATATCCCTATTGTTATGTATTTGTGCACTAGGTACACCCATGCATAAACACCCATTGCATAACATAATCATTCCATGTTTACTTTCATAACCATGCATGCATAGTCATATCTAATGAGTCGGTAATCATATCCCTATTTTTCTGTAAAACTAGTATACCAAGGTGGTGAAATCAAGATCCAGTATTCCCAAAAGCAGGCGAAACAGAACGGTCCCTATACATTTTTTTTAAGTTCCTGGAAAAAGGTTAGACTCATGTGGAAGGATCTAGAAGGTCAGATAAGCTCTCCCGCACCGAATCATGAAGATGTCCATCAAGATGTGCAAAAGATTAAGGATCAGATGGAGAAGGTAGCCCCCTCGTGGAGCAAAACTACACAGCATCTAAAGCAGGCAGTTGAAAACAAGCCTTCATTCAAATCACGATCGATGGAGTCATTGTCTGGTCTAGGTTTAAGCCTACACACATTTATCCTAGCAACTCAGGACTTGAGACCCCAACCGGTGAGCGATGTCCAAGTTCCGCCCTTTATCTATCCTGATATTCAAGAAGAGAGAATAGCTGATGAAAGGGGCAAAGAGCAGATACCTCGTCAAGAAATGAATCATAAGAATGAAGTTTGGGAAGAACAGCTGCAAACTATGCAAAAAGCAAACATGTCTGGTTCGTCAGATTCTTTCAATTCTTGTCTGATGCCGAATTTGATATTACCCCCAAAGCTCAAGATCCCAAATTTTACGATGTTTAGTGGGTCCGAATGTCCACTAGCTCACTTGGGGATGTACTTACAGAAGATGGTTGCGCATTGTGGTGATGATGATATGCTTATCCAGTGTTTCCAAGATAGCCTGACTGGGGAAGCCCTAAGATGGTATAACCGAGTAAAGATCCACACATGGGAGGATTTAACTCGCGCCTTTATCGCTCAGTACAACAATGATATAGCTTCAGAAAAGTAGACTTTACAAAATGTGGAGAAGAAGGCAAGTAGGTACTCTCATAATCAAGAAGAAATGACAACACAGAGTTATCCTCGGGTGGAAAAAGGAAAAACAATTTGTTCATGTGACGACTTTGTCAAAGATCAAGGTGTTGTATTTCTCAGAATTTGGCTTGCTCGAGGATCACTAGAAAGCAGGTTAAGGAAGCATTCAAAATAAAAGGAGTGCAATATATAAGGCCAAGACAAAGTTCTTCGAAAGGGATTGAAGAAAGGAAAGAAAGGTGGGCAAGTAACGTAGTACCTAGGGGTGTAAGACAGCACATGGATTCCTTCAGTCCTTCACAAACTTTGGAGCAACGTAACTTACAGATACCAGGGATGCCTCCAAAGGAAAAGAAAAGAAAGGAAATTCAGCCTATCCCGATGACCTATGCAGAGTTATTTCCACAGTTGGTCGAAAGGCATTTAGTTGCGCCTACACCAGGAATGTTGATACAGCCCCCTTACCCAAGGTGGTACAACTCAAATGCTTAATGTGAATATCACGTTGGGACAATAGGCCATTCGATTGAAAAATGTTGGACCTTTAAGTATAAAGTGCAATCATTGAGAGATGTTGGATGGATAGCCTTCGAGGATAAACAGCCAGGGATCCAGAGTGATCCTCTGCTCAATCGCGAGGAAAAAAATGGTTAATATGTTGTAATAAGATTTGGGAGCCGAGGTTGGGCAAAAGAATATGTCAGTTATGGATCCTGGAATTCTCGTAAGGAGCCCAAATGGAACAAAAGTACACAAGGGGCAAGGTTTTGATTATCTAGTTTGTTTCATGTGATGATGTCATTTTAATTCCCTGTCTTCTAACAGTCTGTCGACACTATTGTCTCAGACAATTTCCCTTTCATCAATAAATTGAATTATGCATTTTCTCATATCACTTGTGTCCTGAGTTCAGTTGACCAAAAATTTGTTTGCTGATGTTTCGTGTAAAGATAAGGAAAATAATAATACCAATGTTCATAAGCCAGAAAGTGATGTTAATTTTGAAAACCAAACACGGGAGGTGGAATCAGAAGAAGATAAAACAATTTTCCTCACCCTATGAAGACAGATGTTGTGAAGAAATAAAGAATCTCGAAGGAATTCAGTAAAATATATGTGCCAAGAATTTCAAGTCAATTCACTAATTCATGTTTTGATCAAATGATAGATGGCCATCTTTGGCCGACCAGTTATCCCTAAAAAGAACCAAATATTGATTTACCAATTGTTAGCCAAGTTGAGCTTGAATGATAAACTAGTCTTTTCTTAAAAGCCAATTCACCAAAAAGTTAACCTGGGTTGGGTCTCTTAGCGTTTGGCAAGTCATATGAGACAACAATGGGCTATCAAAATGATGGTAGGCCATTTTTCTGCTACCCAAAAGAAATTCAAAGAAGAAATCTCTTGCAAGCCCTTTTGAGCCTGAAAAATTTATTTATTGATTAACCCGTCAAAGGATCACACCCCACACTGGGACAGTTTAAAAGAAATCAGTCCCAAATGAAGTCCAAACAAAAATGACAAAATCCCTTCATAGAGAAAAACAAAAGGGAGCAGTAAAAGCAAATGGAAAGAGAAAGAAGAAAAAATAAAGAAAATAAGGGACATACTACGCATGTGATCCTTGACCAAATTACCCTTGATGAAAAT
Organism: Malania oleifera; assembly: GCF_029873635.1. Classification (NCBI taxonomy): domain Eukaryota; kingdom Viridiplantae; phylum Streptophyta; class Magnoliopsida; order Santalales; family Ximeniaceae; genus Malania; species Malania oleifera. Next base: position 86,370,314 of record NC_080418.1, on the reverse strand, counting down.
GATGATTTTGAGCCCTATTTAACTTCTTTCTTTCTTTAACCTATAACCCCCCAGCCTACATTACGGTCCAAATGAAGTCCTGACCAGATTGGTATACATCGTTGTCTCTAATGATTTGTCAGACTCAATGACGAGTCTGAACTACGTAATGACTTGATCCTAAAAAGGTACGTAGGCAGCTTGTTTAAATAGCAAGTTCGGTCAACATCTTGCAAAACATCTCAACTCAAACTGGGGGCGTAAAACATTATTTGGGGGTGATATTTTTGAGCCTTAGTTTCCATTTTATTCTGAAAACCTGTATCCCTCAGCCTACGTTTCATCTCGAGTCTTAAAGACCATCTTGAGATCAAAACATGAGTTGAACTTGACTAAACTAAAGACAACGTTTAAATAGGTGAAATTTCTAATGGTTTCACAGCAGGATAAAACAAAAGAAGAGAGGTGGCCATCGATAAAGCTGGGACAGTCGAAGAAAATATCAGCCATTCAGTTTGGTAAATTAACATCAATATCATATGGCTTTTGAATATTGGTATGAATTATTTCTTGTAATAGCATTGGAACATGGTAAAACATCTATTTTTGGGTGGTTGACCTTTTGATTTCACAAGTTGATGTCATAATTGCATAATCATTCCTCATATAAAATAAAATAAAAAACAAAGGGGTGGATAGTCAAAGAGTTTCGGAACCACTAGTGTGCTTCTTATAGAGGAGGTCCCCATTGAGGAAATATAATGCACATAGAATCAGTCAATTTAACTGGGGCAAATGTCATGTCAGGTTTTAGAGATCTGCTTATTCAAGAAGAATCTGACAACCAGGTCAAGATTAGTGGCAGATAAACTCATCTGGGGCAAGTTTCGATTTGAGTTTCAATGGGACTTATTCAAGCACCTTCTTATCAGGTTGGATGAATAGGAAAATAGGGCCAAAAGCTGTTATAAATCCATTCAACTGGTTAGATTCTGGGATGGAGTTTCATTTGAGCCAAGTTGACGACCTCCATTAAGAAAATTGGGCTAAGTTCAGTTATGAATCCATTCATCTGGGGCAAGTTTCGAGGGAACCAGGTCAGAGGCAACATAATCAAGATTGGAGATTGATCGGTTGATTATAGGCATATTGGAAAAAGAAAGTTCATGCATTGTCATGCATTTCATGCATTACATAGAAAAATGCATACATATTATATCATGCAACATGCTTGCATATCCTCATGTTCCAGTGTCATATCAAATACCTTGCATGCATGTATCCCCATATAATATCATTCATTCACATCTGTCCTGTCATCCTTGTATAAGCAATCCATGTTTCATCTAAAAAAAAAAAAAAAAAAGAAAAAAAAAAAGGGTTGGGTCAACTGGCCCAGGTACCAATCGATCCATCTACCCTGAGACTGAGGCAACTGGCCCAGGTTTTATTCAAGTCTTTCACTTCCAAACTAGGGCAATCGACCCTAGTCCAAATTTTAGCATTCATTTTGAAGCTGGGGCATCTGCCTTCAGGACCAAATTAGGTTGCATGACTCTTGGGATCCTATACCCGAGTATTCATCATCAATTCAAAAATTCATCTGGCTTTCGGGATCCTATACCCGAGCATTTATCATAAATTCAAAATTTCATCTGGCTCTCAATATCCTATACCTGAGCTTTCATCATCAAATTGACAATTCATCTGACTCTTGGTATGCCATACCCAAGTATTCATCATCAAGTCGAACATTCATCTTGCTAACCGGGATTCTACACCCGAGTCATCATTAACCATTGGTCCATAATTCCCTTCGAATAGTAATCGAACTCTTAGAATCCTACATCTGAGTAGCCCTCGAGATCCTACACTCGAGCAATCAGAAAACTCTCAGAATCCTACATCTGAGAAGTCCTTGAGATCCTACACTCGAGCGATCAACAAACTCTCGGAATCGTACATCTGAGAGGTCCTCGAGATCCTACACTCGAGCAATTAGGAGACTCTCAGAATCCTACATTTGAGAAGTCCTCGAGATCCTACACTCGAGCAATCAACAAACTCTCAGAATCCTACATCTGAGAAGTCCTCGAGATCCTACACACGAGCAATCAGAAAACTCTCAGAATCCTACATCTGAGAAGTCCTCGAGATCCTACACTCGAGCGATCAACAAACTCTCGGGATCCTACATCTGAGAAGTCTTCGAGATCCTACACTCGAGCAATTAGGAGACTCTCAGAATCCTACATCTGAGAAGCCCTCGAGATCCTACACTCGAGCAATCAACAAACTCTCAGAATCCTACATCTGAGAATTCCTCGAGATCCTACACTCGAGCAATCAGAAAACTCTCAGAATCCTATATCTGAGAAGTCCTCGAGATCCTACACTCGAGCAATCAACAAACTCTCAGAATCCTACATCTGAGAAGTCCTCGAGATCCTACACTCGTGTAATCAGGAGACTCTCGGAATCCTACATCTGAGAAGTCCTCGAGATCCTACACTCGAGCAATTAATAGACTCTTAGAATCCTATATCTAAGAAGGCCTTGAGATTCTACACTCAAGCAATCAAAAAACTCTCAAAATCCTACATCTGAGAAAGTCCTCGAGATCCTACACTCGAGCGATCAGAAAACTCTCAGAATCCTACATCTGAGAAGTCCTCGAGATCCTACACTCGAGCAATCAACAGACTCTTAGAATCCTACATCTAAGAAGGCCTCGAGATCCTACACTCAATCAATCAGAAAACTCTCAGAATCGCACATCTGAGAAAGTCCTCGAGATCCTACACTCGAGCAATCAACAAACTCTCAGAATCCTACATCTGAGAAGTCCTCGAGATCCTACACTAGAGCAATTGGCAAACTCTCAGAATCCTACATCTGAGAAGTCCTCGAGATCCTACACTCGAGCAATCAGAAAATTCTCAGAATCCTACATTTGAGAAAGTCCTCGAGATCTTACACTCGAGCAATCAGGAGACTCTCGGAATCCTACATCTGAGAAGTCCTCGAGATCCTACACTTGAGCAATTAGGAGACTCTCGGAATCCTACATCTGAGAAGTCCTCGAGATCCTACACTCGAGCAATCAACAGACTCTTAGAATCCTAGATCTAAGAAGGCCTCGAGATCCTACACTCGATCAATCAGAAAACTCTCAGAATCCTACATCTGAGAAGTCCTTGAGATCCTACACTCGAGCAATCAAAAACCCTCAGAATCCTACATCTGAGAAGTCCTCGAGATCCTACACTCGAGTAATCAACAGACTCTTAGAATCCTACATCTAAGAAGTCCTCGAGATCCTACACTTGAGCAAACAATAGACTCTTAGAGTCCTACATCTAAGAAGGCCTCGAGATCCTACACTTGGGCAATAATTATACTCTCGGAATCCTACATCTGAGAAGTTCTCAAGTTCCTACACCCGGTGCAAGTCACCCTCCGTGAACTAATCCAACCATCCTCTCCCCATCACACCCAGCTCCCCTGCAACCTCACGGCATTCTTTCCTCCTCCTTCCACAGCTGCAGACAGCACTCCACGCAAAGGGGCAGTGGCCACGCATAGACAGCAGCAAAGAAGGCAATCCTCAACTCTCCGGCCTTGCTCACCCGCTCCGGCGACACAGCAGAGAAGAAAACACAAAAAACGTAGCCGGCTACACCAGCAGACCATTGCCGCCAGCCTCCTCTGCTCCAGCAAACTCCGGCCACTCATAGTCGCTGCCGCTTTCCCACGAGCCTCCGGCAACCATCGCTGTCTCCGGCACCCTCTCAGTTCTGCGGCGCCCCCCCCCCCCCCCACTGTAAACTATCCTGTACACACACACCACACACACATGCACACGAAACTCATGCATGCTGTTTCTCACACACACAATGCATATATATATTTATATATTCATTAGTGTTAATATATATATATATATAGGTATATATTGGTTTTGTTTGGGGTTTTAATACTTAAAGTTTAAATGTTTATATATTTGCATCTATATGTATATACTATATTAACCATATTAGTATTATTATTTGTATATTATTGATAGTAATATCATTATTATTTATATATTATGTTATTATGTTGTTTTGTATGTTATTATTAAGGTTGTTAGATTGTTTGTATATTACCATTAATAATATTATTGTATGATTTGTATAATATTTCTAATATTGTTATCACATCATAGGTGTATTGTTATTATTAGTATTATATGATTTATATATCATTATTAGCAATATTATTACTTAGTTGGTTTATTAATATTAGCATTGTTATTATATTAATTATATTAGTATTAGTATTATGTAAGTTTGTATATTATCATTAATTACATGATCGCGTTATTCTTATGTTACTGGTTTGTATATTACTATTAGTAAAATTACGGCATAGTTTGGATGTTATTATTATATTAATTATTATATTGATTTTATTAGTATTAATATTCTATTGTTTGCATATGGTTGGTATTATTATTATGTGGATTGTTTTATTATTGTTATATGCTATTATTGGGTTTATTATGTAGATTGTTTCATTATTATGTTTAGGTTTATATAGTTGATTTGCATACTTTATATTTTGGTTACGGTTGGCATGTTGATATATCTAGTAATATTGTGTTTAGTATTTTAGTGTATTTAGCATGTTAGTTTTAAGGTATGTTCAATATTATAATGGATATTACATATTATATATTTATTACTATCATATTTGTAGTATTTTAATGTACACAATATCATTTATCTTGGTAACCTTAGTATTTTGAGATTATGTTATTATTGTATATTAGGGTACATTTAAAATTGCTGCCTTACTACTATATATTCTTAACATTGTATTCTCATATTTTGATTTATTGTATCTTGATGTACTTTTAGGGTTGAAATTGTTTCCATATAAATTATGTACTTAGGGTTTTTGGTCATTATTGTACTCACTTTGTATTTAATATTTGTATAGTTAAGGTTGCGTGTTAATTTTGGTTGCCATATTAAACAGGTAATTATTAATTTTAGAATTAACTTGTTTCCATAAATTCAGTTGTTTTCTTGCCCGTTTTAGTAGTTTACATATTTTAAATTCGATTTGTTTTCCTTAATTAATTGTTAGCATATGTATGTCTTGTGCATATCTTTGACAGCGTGTTAATATTAAGATAAATATCATATTATTTAAATATGTACATTGTTAGTTAATGATATTTAGTATTGTTACTGTTAATATTATTATGATTGCTCATGACATCCACCCCAGCTAATTCCTTGAATTTTGTTCCCCTAAAAGTCAGCATGACATCCACCCCAGTTAATTCACTTGTGATTGCTCATGTCCATCTTGCATCACCACTAAAGATACCTTCATGCTTTGTATTTCATGACTTATTTCAAACTTTCAATCTTTAGTTATAACTAGTATCTCATCGAGTAGTCTGATCAATGTTCCAATCTTAGGGTAAACTTTAAGACACATGATGAAATGTAGTCTTAAGGGATACAGGTTTCCAAAAGAAAAGGGAAACTAAGGCTAAAAAAAATCTCATCACATAATAACATTTTCTGTCCTAGTTTGTGGCGAAGTATTTGCAAAATATTGACTGAACTTGTCAGTTGAACAAGCTACCAATGTACCTTTTCATGGTTAGGTCATTATGTAGTTCATACTCAACATTGTGTTTGAAATTTCATTTGAGATAACAATACACACCAATCTGGTTAAGACTTTTATTTGGATTGTAATGTAGGCTGGGAGTATAGGTTAAAGAAGAAAAAATTTTTTAATAAGGCTCAAAATTATCAACTTCATCAAGGGCTATATTGGTCAAAGATCACATATGAAGCATGCCCATTATTTTTTCTTCATTTTTTTCTTTCTTTTTTTTTTTTTTCTATTTTTTCTTTTATTGTTCACTGCATCTTTTACTTTTCCTTTTATGAAGGAATCTTGGCTCCCTTTTTGTCTGGACTCCATTTAGGACTAATTTTTTGAAACTGCCCTAGTGTGGGGTGTGATCCTTTGACTGTTTATTCAAGAATTGAATTTTTTTAGGCTTAAAAGGGGTAGGAAGGAATTTCTTCTTTGACTCACTTTTGGGTAGCAGAAAAGTGGTCTGCCATCCTTTTGGTAGTGACCATTGGCTCATATGACTTGTCAAACACTAGGAGACTCAAACCTAGGTTAACTTTCTAGTGAACTGACTTTTAAGAAAAAGTTGGTTTAACATATAGGCTCAGATGGGTTAACAAATGATAAATTATTGTTTGGTTCTTTTTGGGAATAGCAGTTCACCAAAGATGGTCACCCTTCATTTCATCAAAATGTAATCATTATACCTTTACGGCATCAAAATGTAATTTACATAATAGAGACAAGAGACTTTGTTCATTGATGTACGACAAAGTTTGATAATTCGTCTCTATCTACTTCTCTTATAAATTCTTCATTATTTTGAGATCCCTTTCCCACAAGGCTACTTGACAATATCTTGAAGTGGGGTCCTTACACCAACTTGGAGACTTTTCCTTCATCATCATTTTTTTGCCCCATTAAATAGATTCCCAAAACCAATTATTGCCTACAAGTCTTTTGTATTGGCAAAACCATTCCCTATATTACTTGCATGAACCGAAAAAAGAAAAAAAAAAAAAAAACAAACAAACAAATAAATAAACAATATTTGGCAAAGAGGTGACAATCCAAGAAAGATGTAATGAGATGAGACTGGAATGTTTTTTTATTTAATTAAAATTTAAAATAGCTTAAACAAAAAGCATGGATGTATTCCTCTTGTTATTGGTCCCATCACCCTTAGGTACTCAAGCACGTGACCAATTTTCCACCATCAATTATGTATCATGCCAGCTCGTCTCTAAAGTTGAATTCTACTCAATCCTTTAACCCGATGACATTTACAACATTTCCACCGTGATCAGGTAATGGATCCCCATGTACATTGGGCTCTTCTGTGTCAAACACTAGCCAACCTACATCTCTTAAAGATTGTACCTTGTACTTTAGATGCCAATATTTTTCAATTGAGTGACCTATCACCCTAGCATGATACTCACATCGAGCATTCGGGTCATACCACCTTGGGGAAGGAGGATGTGTTTGCACTCCTAGTACGAGCACAACTAATTATTTTTCAACCATTTGTTGAAACAATTTTGCATACGATATCAGAGTAGGTTGAATTTCAACCTTTCTCATTCTTTGTCCTAGCATTTGTAAATTTTGTTGTTCCACAATTGGTGAAGGACTAGAGAAAATCAAATACGGTTGCCTAACCTGTTGTGTTACGTTACTTGCCCATCTTTTTTCCTAGTATAGGTGACTTTGCATCATTTGGGCGTTATCTTCTTTCTTTTTCACAACCCATTTTGAAGAGCATTGTTCTGTATCTGTATACTTCGCATTCATTATCTTGACCGCTTCTTCAATTCGCTTTCTAGTGATTATCAAGTCAACAACATTATGTGGAGTGCTTTTAATAGGATGGTTAAAATATGGGTCTTTGAGAGAATTTTCAAGTAAGGAAATTTCTTCCTTATCTTCAACAAGAGGATAAATCTGGGTTGTTATTTCTTTCACTTTATAAGCATATTCTTTGAAGGATTCACATGTCTTCTTCTCCATACTCTATAAGGTCAACCTGTTTAGAGCTATGTCATGCCTATACTGGGTAAGAAAAGCATAAGCTAAATCCTTCCATGTGTGAATCCTTACTTGGTCTAGCTGAATATACCGCCTTAAAGATTCCCTCATCAAACTATCTTAGAAATAGTGGATGAGCAGCTTATCACTTTTAGAATATGCGGCCATCTTCTAGCAATACATCCTTAAATGAGTCAATGGACTTTTGAACCCACTAAACTTCTCAAAATCTAGGATCTTAAGCTGCGGGGGTAAAATCTCACTGGGTACTAAACCAAGATTAAAGGCATCCACCGAATGAAACATGTGTTCTTCCTTTATAGCTCTCAAATGTTGTTCCAATGCTTTATATTTATGATTCTTTTCCGATTTGGGGTCTGTTACTTAGTCATTCCCTCAGTTATTTCCCCTTATTGGATATCATGCTTGATGATTAGCGGTGCTTGGACATTCCCCTTGGTTGGAATCCCGGGTATGGAGCCATTAGGATAAACATGTGAGAGCTTGGTCCCGAGCCATCTAAAAAATTCACCAATTGTGATGATGGATGCTCACTAACAAGTGTAAATCCTATTGGAAATAGAGGCTCACTTTAAACTGCATGTTTTGGAGATTGCATAGTTTTGCTTATAAAGGTGGCTATCTCCATTAACTTACTCGTCTGATCCTTAATCTCCCAAACATCTTGATGGATATTCTCATAACTTTGCTCAAGAGCCCTTATGTGGATTTCTAAATGCTTCCACATGATTCTAACCTCTCAACTGGAATTAGAAGGACATACTGAGATTCTTTTGCTCTGCTTAATACTAGAATTCCATATTTTAATTCTATCATCTTGGTACGTTGGGTTTATGGATAATTGGAATGTGATTAATGTCCCATTGGAGACGACTATACATGCATGACTACTATGCATGAAACTATGCATGAAATGCATGAATTCAATGCAACCTAAACAACCACTTTGCCTGAATTCTAGGAAAAACCTTAAAACCACTCTTGATATAGCACCCTTTAATTTGAGCATTCAACTCCTCTTTCCCTGTAGCCACACTTCCTGTTAGCTTTACCGTGATCCCAAGAGGGGGGGGTGAATTAGTATTTTTAAAATTTAACCCCTAGGGATTCCTCCTAACAGTAGTACGTTCACAACCCTATGATCAATCTATTGCAAGTAATATAAATATATCAGAAATTAAATGAAGCAATTCATTTAACAACACTTGCACCAGAAAAAACAATAAAGAAAGAGTGACACACAGAAATGTTATCAAGGTTCGACCAATTGCCTACGTCTCTGCCTTGGCTAACAAGTACAAGGATTACAACTATAGTTGCTCACTTAAATGGATGGAGCGGCACCTATACAAACCAGGTCAATTAGCACAGGGCTGACCTCAACCTTTACAACAATCCTTACCGGGCTGGATTACCACCCCCTCAGGCTACGCCTGGAATCACTCAAATTTACAATGAAATGGTACAATAGAAAATTACTTTCACGTAAAGCAAATTTGTAACCAAATTCGTTTAATCATATACACCACAAATGATTTAATATGTAAGCTTAGTGTGGTCTAGTATTTCAACTCTCAGATATATTTTCTATCAGTGTAATGGGTACGTGAGAGTGTCAACAAACAATCTTTGTATTTCAGGATGTTCTCAATCAAGGTGCTCATACAAAGATATCATGCAAGTTTCAAATATTCCAAATAGCAGAATATGTCAATCACTTCAAATAGTGTATATGCTTGGTTTGCAAAGGATATGCAATCTTTGTATTCAGCAAATGATGTACACTTGAATAAATATTGCCACAAAGATTAATATTACAAACAGAAATATCTTTTCACAAATATATCAATATAGATCCCACAAGATATTTGAATAAGTTTGAAAATATTTTTGCAAGTCAAAAAAAAAAAAAAATACAAGCTTTCTAAGATATTGAAGCTTTCTAATATATTGCAATACAAATGCAATACTCAGAAACTTATTAAAGTCTTCTTAGGATAGGCTTATGAGAAAACCCCCCTAAGAACACTTGGGTTTAGCTCTCAATGAAAATCAAATCAATCTCATAACAATGAGAGAGCAAACCTCTTTTCACAAACACTCAACACACTTACAGAGGATATGGAAACTTTGAAGAAGGTAAGTTTGAGTGGTATGAGTGAGAATATGAGCAGTAGGAATAGAAGAGAGTATGTTCGCTTAAGAGAAAATTTTTATTTTTATTTTCTAATCGAGTACTAATTTTCCCAAATGAAAGGGTATATACAGACATCCCATGAATTATAACTATTGGGGACAAGGCTGGTATTATTAAAAAAGTTAATGGCGTTTTAATTAATTTAACCCTATTTAAAACATTTTAACCATGGTAAAAAATCAGGGCAACCCGAGAGGTCCGGTCGACCAAAACACTTTTGGTCTATCGAAGTTCATATGGCTCAATCGACTAGGATATTTTTGAACTGGGGACTCGGTTGACCGAAAGTGCATGTCCGAGGTGATTTTTCAATTTTACCGAGGTTCGGTTGACCAGGCTATTTTGAACTGAATGGTTTGGTCGACTAGGCAGTTGGGATTTCTCCGGAAGACCCTCGGTGGACCAGACAGTTGCAATTCAAATTGGCTCGGTTGACCAGGTGGTCAAAATGTTGACCCCAAGAGGTTTCGGTCGACCAGGGAGTTTGAACTATAATGGTTCAGTCGATTAGGTTGAGGCCAAATTGTTGACTCAGGCCGGATTCGGTCGATCGGGGCAGAATGAACTTCCAAGGTCGGTTGACTAAAAGTACACAAAATGTGCATTTCGGTCCTATTATGATTCACACAAACCCTATTCAAGTGCCTAACATTCATAGGTGCAATGGTGAGTGTCCTAGGATCATTTATGGGTCCTTTTGAAGACACCGAAAAAATTCGGTGTCAGTTGACCAAATGGTAAACCCTAAGGTCATTCTAAGGTCATTTGTATTATGAGCTTACGTATTATACCATGCATGCAGGGTGTGTGATTATTACAAGTAAACACCCTAATTTACTATTACAGATCCTTTACAAAAATGAATTATATATTACAACATGAAATTATTGGGTCTTGACTTTTCACTATCTTCCATGTGCATTAAGATCTTTCAATCTGAGTTCCTGCACATAATCTCAAACACTCATTAGATAAAATGAGTATTTGTCATAATCAAAACCGGGCGTGACCTATAAGGTCAACACTTCCCTTTTTTGTTTTAGCCATAGATCTATCTCTCTTCCTTTCTTTAATGATGGTCCATGTACCCCAATATCTGCGAAGGGTCCGATTGTGGTCTAGGTTTCTAGGTTGGCTATAATGTGGATTTGTGGGCTTTGATGAGCACTTGAGCCATGGGTGTTTTTAAAGAATATAGGTAGGCTATTAAAAAAAAAAACAGGAGCTTTAGGCTATTTTTAAATAAAATGGGCTTTGGGTCGCATTTTGCTTAAAGGGATTGAGCCGACCCTCTGTTTAAAAATGGGGTACAAGTATGGTTTTTTAAAAGAAGTGGGTTTTAGGCTGGCCTTGTTTTAAAAAATGATTGGTCGAGCCTTTTATTTTTGAAAGAGTGGGTCATGGCCTCACTGTTGGGCTTTTAGGCTCAATATGAGTTTGGGTATTTTAGAATCTTCCATGAATAAATCGAGCTTTTCCAGAAACTTGGCAAAGTAGTTTGCATGCCTAATATGGATTCAACATGTGAGACAAAATATCAAACATTTTAAAGGAATATATGCAAGATATCAAGTCACACGGAAAAGGATGAGGCTCCAGCCCCAACCTAAGGTAGATCTATTTATTTGCAGGGTTCTTTAAGGCTCTATCCTAGGGAAGGAAATCCTATGGACAAGTACGTGTGGTTAAGTTCTGATCCATATTGATAATAGGTTCCTAACATGTCCCCTATCCTCACTTAAAGGGTCTAGAGAAAGTTGAAACTGAGTGGAGTGGTTTGCAGGTCCCCACAAACCCTGCCACGTGGGGACAAACGGTATTACACTCCTATCTAGTCCTAAAGGTTAAAGTCCGGGTAGAAGGCTTGCGAACATGTGTGTGAATTCATATATTTGGCCTATTCCCACTTACCCCACACATCATTCAATATTCAAAATTTAATCACATACTCACAATCACATATCAAATATATATAATCAAATCTTTACAATAATATTCACAAAGTTCACATACAAGCAATTATTCATCACATATATATGCTACTCACAATTCATCTCTTATTCCCATGTTTATTCAAACAAATACTTAATCAAATATATTTAAGCCTAAAATTTAATAAAATATATTTCAACATGTACAAATAGGCATTCGACCATATATTGACAAGTATACATTCAATATCTTTTTTGCTCTCTTTCTTTGCTATTTTATAAAATATTTTTTGGGGTTTAAAAAAAATTTATAAGTCCATAAATATCCCCCAAATAATGGACTTTTAAACCCGAAAAAATATTTTATAAAATAGCAAAGAAAGAGAGCAAAAAATATTTTTGAAACTAAAATGAAAAAATTAGAAAGTGCTCTGTTAAAAAAATTGAAGTCCCTGCCCAGAAGTCTGAAGTGTCAACTTTAGAAGACTAAAGGGTATGCTTAACCATCTGAAGATTCAACTTCAAAAGATTGAAGTTTAAGCTTAGTCATCTGAAGAATTTCTTTAAAAGACCGAAGATTAAGTTTAGTCATCTGAAGATTTATTGGAGAAACACCGAAAAAAGATAGAAGCACACTAGAAGACTAAACCTTGACTTCAGTCGTCTGAACCCGCAACTTCAGAAGTCTAAACCTTAACTTTAGACGTCTGACCTTGTATCCAACTAAATTTTTCAAAGTTTTAAAAAACTTCAATTGTCTGAGCCCTACTCCTTAGTCATCTGAACTTGCGGTGGTAAGATTGAAAATTTAATCTTTAAGTGAGAGAACACGCGAGTTATTCTTTAATCAAGTTGATCCAACACTTAGGACTCATTCTAAGGGCAAGGTTAGCTATATAATCAACATCTAAACCCTAGTGCCCTAACTTTTTCCATAAGATTGAATGTATTGAACGTTTAGCACAACTTGGGAGAACATTGAACACACTGCTGAATTCTTGCTTAGGATTTCAAAGCTTATACTTCAAATCTGAGCTAAGGCTGTATTGATCTTTAAAAGGCATTCTAGCGATTGTTGTGCTTTCAACTTGGCATTGAGGTTTGGTAAATCGATTTGTTTGTCAATACTTATTCTCAAAGAGTTTTTCATCTCAAAATCTATTATTGAATATTATTGGAGAGATTGATCTAGAGTGAACTTATATACATATAGATTGTTTTGACAATATCACTACTTGAGAAAAGTTTTGCCAATGGTTAAATATTTTTTATTCAAGTGTGTATTCATTTAAAGACTCGATATTTTCAATATTACAAAACTACTTGATTAAATATCCATAGAGCCCATAACTATATATACTATTGAGGGATATTTTCTAAAAAATATTATATTAGGTTTTGATCTTTGGAACACATATTTTATATATATATATATATATATATATATATATATTCATATACAAAGATTATATTGTGTTTTGGATATTTGGAATAAAATTTATTGATCTTGATCTTTGTAATATTGAAGACAAATTTTTTAATAAGATCACATTTGCTATTCTTGCATCTAGTAAGTTGAACTAAAACCCTAAGTTCTCTAAAGCATTTACTTATATAATTATTTTGGGAGATTTAGTGAAAGGGAAATTTTATGAAGCATATCATTCATATAAGTAATACATCGTTACATACGTATTGAGCTTCAAGTTTCATCATATGAATATGTGTTAGGTTTTCCATTGTACTCACTGGCTTTGTTAGAAGCAATATTGAGTTGTTTTACAAATTTGAAATTTTATATTGTAATCACGGTTCGGGCTGTGAATTAGGTGAGGAGGAAGTTGTGCCTCTTGTAAGCAACGGATGCAAGGGAAGCTCTGTCCTGGTTAAAGGAGGAGGAATTTAGTCGAATCCTTAAGTGGGTTGTCTCAAGGTAAGGACGTAGGCCGAGTTGGCTGAACCTCGTAAAAACATCGTTTCTCTTCTTTCTTCCCTAAACTCTTTACTTTCCGCACTACATTAAATTATTTGCATTGCATGTGGATGTTGAATTACTTTGCACACAATTAATTGTGTAAAAGAAAGAACCTATTGATAAAATCAATTTAAGTTAGTTATAAATCCTAGCAATTGATTTGTTAAGTATACAAGTAGGGATTAAGTGGTAAATAGGTTCAAGGAATTTTAATGTACCCAATTCACCCCCCCCCCCCTTCTTGGGATTACACCTTAATCAACATTTTGTATCAGAGCGGGTTTACATAGACTTAACTCCATTTGGTGAGGGACACTCATCCACTAGACCACCCATTTTTCGTGGTGTAAATTACACCAATTGGAAACATAGGATGAGCATATATCTATTAAACGTAGATTGGAAGGAATGGAAAAATAGTGTCTAAAGGTAATCATATTCCCATGAAAGTAATAGATAAGATTACTGTACCTAAAACTGAAGTTGAGTATATTGAGGAAGATTGGAAATCAATACAAATCAATGCTATTGCCATGAACTTGCTTTTCTGTGTATTAGATGGCAATGAATTTAATAAGGTAATGACATGTAACTCGGCTAAAGAAATTAGGGAAAAGTTAGAGGATACATATGAAGGCACTAAGGAAGTCAAGGATAGTAGAATGGACATACTCACTAGTGAATATGAAGCATTTAAGATGACTATAGATTAATATATTCAATCCATGTACACTAGATTCACACACATCATTAACTCTTTAAATGCTCTTGGAGAAACTTAGCCTACTTATGAGTTGACTGGGAAAATACTTAGGGGATTACCTCCAGTGTGGGAAGCAATAGCTATGGCAATAGCAGAAGGGAGAAATCTCAAGGAGATGTCGGTGGAGGAACTCATTGGATCGCTCATCACCTATGAGCTGGCAATAAATGAGAGAAATAATGAGCAAAGCAAACCAAAGAAGGTCACTGCACTTAAGGCATCATCAAGCTACTCAAGTGAAGGAAGTGATTCTAAAATAGATGATGAGATGGCCTTGCTTACAAAGAAGATTGTAAAGACCTTGAAAAAGAAAAATAAGTTCAACAAAAAATTTCGAAACTCTAAATTGGAAAGAGGAGAGTCTAGCATGAAGAAAAAGAAGGTCAATCCACCAACATGCTACAATTTCCAAGAGGTTGGACACATCAAGCCTGAGTGTCCTAAACTAGTGAGAGCCTCAAATAAAAAGAAGAAAGCGCTGAAAGTCGGTTGGGATACACACAACACTAGTTGTTCATAATTTGAAACCAGTGGCGATGAGGTTACTAATTTGTGTCTAATGACACATGATGACCTTGAGGTACAATCATCATTTTCATCATCTTTGTATTATTCTAGTGATTCTAAAAATGAAAATGATATGATTTCATATGATGAACTGAAATAAGAATACCTCTACTCTATTAAAATGCTTAAGAAGAAAACAAAGAAAATTTCTGAGTTCAAAAGTAAAGTAAATGAACATGCAAGCTTACTTGAAAGATAAATCTGAATTTTTTTTTAAAATTTACTGAGGGACAAAGCAATTTTGAAAAGCTCCTAGGATCTCAAAGAAATTCCCTAAAAAAGGAAGGGCTTGGTTTTAATGGGAAGGAAAATCTAAAGAAGAGACATCTTTGCATGGGTTATTTTATAAAAGAGTCAAAGTCATTTGTTCCAACTAAGAATTATCATAGAAATACTACATGCTTTAAATGTAAAAGGTTCAACCACGTACAATTCGACTGTCCTTTCAAAAATAAAGATGTTAAAATTAAGAAAGTATGGAAGGTAAAAGGAGAATCTAGTAATAACCCCCTTGGACCAAAGAAAATATGGGTACCAAAGCTAGTTGTCTGATGTGTCTTGCATATATGTTTAAGATCAACATCCTCAAAAGATAAATGGTATATGGATAGAGGAAGTTTACGTCATATAACCGGGGATAAAGCGAAGTTCACATCCATCACACCCAAGGATGAAGGATTTGTACCTTTTGGAGACAATGCTATGGGAATGATCACATGTGTAGGTAAAGTTGGTAATAACTCGTCATTAATTATAGATGATGTCTTATTGGTTGAAGGTTTAAAACACAACTTATTGAGCATAAGTCAACTATGTGATAAAGGTTACAAAGTGTCTTTTGAACATGACAAGTGCACTATTGAACACAAAACTGATAATGAGATATTGTTCATTGTTAAGCATCATGAAAACGTATATACCACAAGCTTTAATAACTTTATTTCACAGAGTGTGACATGCTTGTCTGCTATGAATGAAATTAACTTGATTTGGCATAGGAGACTAGGACACGCAAACATGGAGTTAATCTCAAAACTTGTTAAGAAAGAATTAGTTAAGGGACTGCCTAAGACTAAATTCGTGAAAGATAAAATATATGATGCATGCCAACTAGGAAAACAAGAAAGAACAAGCTTTAAGAAGAAGAAAAAGATCTCCACTACTAGGTCACTCCAAATACTACACTTAGACTTATTTGGACCAAATCAAATTCAAAGTTTAGGAGGAAAATCATACGCATTTGTCATAGTTGATGATTTTTCAAGATTCACATGGGTATTATTCTTAGGGCACAAAGATGAAACATTTAAACAATTCATAAACTTATGCAAGAAAATACAAAATGAAAAAGGATATACAATCACTAAAATTAGAAGTGATAGGGGTAGAGAATTTAAAAATCAAGGCGAGGAAGGCTATTGTAATTCATTTGGAATTACCCATAATTTTTCAACTCATAGAACACCACAACAGAATGGTGTAGTTGAAAGGAAAAATAGGTCTATATAAGAAATGGTTAGAACTATGCTTAATGAACATAAATTACATAAGTACTTCTGGGCCGAGGTAGTGAATACCGCCTGCTATGTGCTAAATAGAGTTCTGATTAGACCATCACTTAATAAGATTCCTTACGAATTATGGAATTGCCATAGACCAAACATATCATATTTTCATGTCTTTGGCCGTAAGTGTTTTGTGCTTAGAGACAATGAGCACCTAGGAAAGTTTGATGTGAAATCAGATGAAGATATCTTCCTGGGGTATGCTTTAGATAGTAAAGCCTATAGAGTGTATAACAAATGAACATTGACGATCATAGAATCTATTTATGTAGTGTTTGATGAGTCAAATCCCTTCTCCAAAAGAACTAATGAAGATGAAATTGAATTAAACAAGGAACTAGAAGAATTATCAATTGAGAATGATTCAGAAAAGAAAAATGAACTTAAGGAACCATCCATTAAAATTGATCAAACTTCAAATGAAGTTAAGGAACCACCTAGAGAATGGAAATACATAAAGAATCATCCCATAGATCAAATAATAGGTGAACCATTACGTGGAGTAGCCACTCAATCCTCTCTTAGGAACATGGTTAGTCATTTTGCATTTCTATCCCAAGAAGAACCTAAGAATGTGAGTGAATCTATAGAGGATGAATCATGGGTGTTGTCCATGCAAGAAGAATTAAATCAATTTGAGAGAAACAAAGTATGGACTTTAGTTCCTAGACTAGAGGATAAGTCAATCATAGGAACCAAATGGATATATAAGAATAAGAAAGATGAACCTGGAGTAGTTGTGAGAAATAAGGCTAGATTAGTAGCTCAAGGATATAATCAAGAAGAAGGTATAGATTTTGAAGAAACATTTGCAGCTGTAGCTAGAATGGAAGCCATTTGAATGCTTTTAGCATATACAGCTTTTAAGCATTTCAAGTTATATCAAATGGACATCAAAAGCACATTTTTAAATGACCACATAAATGAAGAAGTGTATGTATAACAACTCCCAGGCTTTGAAAACCATAAGAATCCAGATCAAGTGTATAGACTGACAAAAGCCTTGTATGGTTTAAAGAAAGCTCCTAGAGCTTGGTATGAAAGGTTAAGCGATTTTCTATTAGAAAATGGATTTATAAGAGGAAAGATAGATACAACCTTGTTCATAAAGTCTATGAAAGATGACATTCTCCTAGTGCAAGTATATGTAGATGACATCATATTTGGCGCTACAAATAAAGAATTGTGTAATGAATTTACTAATACCATGCAAAATGAATTTGAGATGAGCATGATGGGTGAACTAAATTTCTTCCTAGGACTTCAAATCAAACAAGCAAAACATGGAATATTCATAAATCAATCGAAGTATATTAGAGACCTACTCTAAAAATTTAATATGGAAGATGGAAAAATACTAGGTACACCTATGAGCCCTTCAATGAAATTAGACAGAGATGAACAAGGTATATCGCTAGATGTCTAGCTATATCATGGAATGATAGACAGCTTATTATATCTGACTTCCAATAGACCTTATATAATGTTTAGAGTATGTTTGTATGCAAGATTTCAATATGTACCAAAAGAGTCACATTTGTTAGCCATTGAATGAATACTTAGATACCTAATAGGAACCGTGGAAACTAGACAATGGTATCCTACGTACACATCTTTTGATATTATCAGCTATTCAGATACTAATTTTGTGGGTAGCAAAGTGGATAGGAAGAGCACGAGTGGAACTTGTCACTTCTTAGGAAATTCCTTAATCTCTTGGTTTTCCAAGAAGCAAAATTCAGTTGCTTTTTCCACAGCTGAGGCTGAATACATAGCAACAGGTAGTTGTTGTGCTCAAATGCTATACATGAAATAACAACTGAAGGATTTTGGATTAAGTTATGAAACAATCCCTATAAGATGTGACAATACGAGTGCAATAAACATTTCAAAGAATCCCATATTACATTCACGAACTAAGCATATAGAGATACGACATCACTTTCTTCATGATCATGTGCAAAAAGGGGATGTGACACTTGAGTTTGTATGTATGGATGAACAATGGGCAGATATATTCACGAAACCACTTGCGGAGGATAGGTTTATCCAAATTAGGCGTGAATTAGACCTGATGCATAGTCAAGAGGTTGCCTAGAATTATATTAGATAACATAATTTAGGGGGAGCAATGTCACTTAAGAGGTAATCACTTGGTGTCAAATCAATCATAATTTAGTATCGCATTAATTCACATTTGGTATCAAATCAATCAACATTTGTTCACAATCGATATAACATTAGTCAACATTTGATATCCTCACACAATCTTTGAAATTTACACATTAGCAAGGGGGATAGTTGATGTCAAAAAGAGGAAGAAGAAATTTTATTTTATTTTTTCTTCTGGTTGACCAAGCTTCAAACTTTAAGATTTCTAAGGGGAGAAAAACATAAGGGTTTGTCTACTCATGTCTTATTATTCTACACCTTTTTGTTGATGTCAAAAGGGGGAGAAGAATGAGCAAAAAATGTTTTTGATGTTATGAAAAAGGGGGAGATATGCAAGCGGAGAAGGATAATAAGCAAAAATAAAAATTTTTGAAACATCATGAGCATATTTCATATTTCATTTGGATTCAAGCTAAACACTTTGTGTGTGAGTATGAGCATATTTTTATTTATTGAATATTTGATGGATTAATTGAGGGGGAGCCTTGTTAGGCGTAACCCATTATATATATATTTTTTTGCTCGTGTATTTGTCATCATCAAAAAAGGAGAGATTGATGACTCTATGAGTTCAATCCTATTTTGATAGTGACAAATCACTTGGTATTTGATCTGTGCATTGAGATTGTGAACGGGAACAATATTTAGCATGCACGGAAGGCTAGAAAGTCATGGAAGTCATGAAGATTAAAGTATATACATCTTGGAACAATCCATGGAACTAAAAGAGTAGAAGAATGAAGATGCAAGCGGCAAGTTCAAGATCATCAAAGGAATGGGTATTTAGAATTGATTGTACTTACATATTTCATATGATTTAATTCGAAACTCAAAATAAACCCTAGAATTACCTTAGGATTCATGCATCTCATGAAAATCTTTGGGGGATATTTATAGACTTAGAGATTTTTTTAAACCCCTGAAAATATTTTGTAAAATAGTAAAGAAAGAGAGCAAAACAAAATTTTGAAACTAAAATGAAAAAAATCAGAAAGTGCTCTATTCAGAAGACTAAAGTCCCTACCTAGAAGTCTGAAGTGACAACTTCAGAAGTCTGAAGTGTATGCTCAGTCGTCTGAAGATTCAACTTCAGAAGATTGAAGTTTAAGCTCAGTCGTCTGAAGAATTTATTTAGAAGACCGAAGACTAAGTTTAGTCGTCTAAAGATTTATTAGAGAAACATAGAACCAGATAGAAGCACACTAGAACACAAAACCTTGACTTCAGTCATCTGAACCTGCAACTTCAGAAGTCTGAACCCCAACTTCAGACGTCTGACCCTGTGTGAAGTTCAATTTTTCGAAGCTTTAAGAAACTTCAGTCGTCCGAGCCCTACTCCTCAGTCGTCTGAACATGTGGTAAGATTAAAAATTTAATCTTTAAGTGAGAGAACACATGAGTTATTCTTTAATCAAGTTGATCCAATGGCTACGACTCATTCTAAGGGTAAGGTTACCTATATAATCAACATCTAAAGCCTAGGGCCCCAACTTTTGCCATAATATTCAGTGTATTGAACGTTTAGCACAACTTGGGAGAACATTGAACACACTGCTGAATTCTTGCTTAGGATTTCAAAGCTTATACTTCAAATCTGAGCTAAGGCAACATTGATCTTCAAAAGGCATTCTAGCGATTGTTGTGCATTCAACTTGGAATTGAGGTTTGGTAAATCGATTTGTTTGTCCATACTTATTCTCAAAGAGTTTTTCATCTCAAAATCTATTATTGAATATTATTTGAGAGATTGATCTTAAGTGAACTTATATACATATAGATTATTTTGACAAGATCACTACTCAAGAAAAGTTTTGCCAATGGTTAAATATTTTTTATTCAAGTGTGTATTCATTTGAAGACTCAATATTTTCAATATTATAAAACCACTTGATTAGATATCCATAGAGCCTATAACTATTTATATTATTGAGGGATATTTTCTGAAAATATTATATTAGGTTTTGTTCTTTGGAACACATATCATATATATATATACATATACATATTCATATACAAGGATCATATTGTGTTTTGGATATTTGGAATAAAACTTATTGATCTTGATCTTTATAATATTCAACACAAATTTTGTAATAAGATCACATTTGCTATTTTTGCATCTAGTAAGTTGAACTAAAACCCTAAGTTCTGCAAAGAATTTACTTATATAATTATTTTGGGAGATTCGATCAAAGGGAAATTTTGTGAAGCATATCATTTATATAACGATTACATCGTTACATACATACTGAGTTTCAAGTTTCATCATATGGATATGTGTTAGGTTTTCCATTATACTCACTAGCTTTGTTAGAAGCAATATTGAGTTGTTTTGTAGATTTGAAATTCTATATTGTAATCACGGTTCGGGTTGTGAACTGGGAGAGGAGGAAGCTATGCCTCTTGTAATTAGCATATGCAAGGGAAGCTTCATCCTGGTTAAAGGAGCAGGGATTTGGTGGAATCCTTGAGTGGGTTGCTCAAGGCGAGGACGTAGGTCGAGTTGGCTGAACCTCGTAAAAACTGTGTTTGTCTTCTCTCTTCCCTTAAGACTTAATTTTCCGCACTACTTTAAATTATTTGAATTGCATGTGAATGTTGAATTACTTTGCACAAAATTAATTGAGTAAAAAAAAATAACTTACTGGTAAAATCAATTTAAGTTAGTTATAAATCCTAACAATTGATTTGGTAAATATACAAATAGGGATTAAGTGGTAATTAGATTCAAGGAATTTTAAAATACCCAATTCACCCCCTCCCCCCCCCCCCCCTCTTGGGATTACACCTTAATCAACAGGTATGATTTAAGATTGTCTAATAAGGTCCCCAAAAGTGGGGATCTCGTTACAAAAAACTCCCCCTCAAAGTTAATATAGGCGAGGCCTAAAATGTCCATTGTCCTTTTCAAAATCACAAGGATACACCCCTTTTAAAAAATAGAGAAAATATTTTAAGAAAATAGGTCCAAGATTTATTTGAAAATTTTTCGGGGATTTTTTCCATAATTTACTGGAGGTTTTTGAAGCTTTTTCTCCATTTTTCGATTTGAAAAATGACTTAAATATTTTTCTGACCTTAAAAATATTTTCCCAAAATTATTTTGATTTTTCTTGATTTTTTGACCCATTTTTTAAAATCAAATTAATAATTTAATAACAAAATAATTAAGAAAATATAGGAACCAAATTGTTTGTTTTAAGAGAAGGGGGCCTAGTCAACAGACTAGGCCACCTGTCAATTCCTGGTGAAGACACGCGGCAAGTGGTCTGGGATGAATATATATATACATCATTATGAAAGGGAGCAAAAGTGGTGACATCGCATCGACGTCACCTAGCCATGTGTTGGCAAATGGATGGATGAGAGATGGTGTACGTGTATCAATGATGTGGCATGGTCCGAGCCATTTTTAGGAAGCACAAACCGAACGACTAGAGATTGACCACGTCTCGTCAAAAGGCACGCTTGAGGTTTTGTCGTGTGTCACCCATCGGTGATGACACGCGGCCTTCGGGGCATAACATATAAAAGACATTTTTTTTTCCTTTTCATCTATTTTTATATTCTCTCTTCTTTCCCCCCTCTCTATTCTCTCACCTTTTGTAAATTTGTAAACCCTAGCCCTTCTTCTTCGATCTCTTATATCTCCCAGAAAACCGTAATTCTCCTCGCTCACTTTCTCTCTCATTCTTTTTCATAACCTATGAACAATTTGAGGACCCTAACTCTTCTCACTCTTATTCTAAACACGGGAAGACCCTAGCCTCTATGTTCTCTCCTTTCCTCTTTAAACCCTGCAAACCCCCTAAAAACCCTACTCTCTCTCTCTCTCTCTCTCTCTCTCTCTCTATGAACACCCTAACTCCCTCTTTGGGAAGACCTATGAGGCCTTTTGGTATTTGTGAGTGGTTCAATTTGGAGACCTAGCACGGATCTGACCATGGTCCTGTGATGGTGCAATGTTTCAAGTTAGCCCAAAATTGATGATAAGTATCCCCCCATTTTTTTTCTTTTGTGACTATGTGTGTAATTCGAGTGCTACTCTGCTTGTATTTCAAGTGCTGGCTTGATGATTTAGGTGCGTGTGGTTTGGTTTTGGATCTAATGATCGGTATATGTGTTTTGGCTATGGATCTAGTGGTTCTAGGGTTTGGTGTGCTCTCTTGAACTCTATTGAGTTATGACTGGGTTCGTGGATGAGTTAACTTGTTTGAGTCACTTATGGGTTCACTTAAATGAGTCCATCCTTGGGCCTTTGTGGGCTCAAATGGGTTCCAGGTTGGGTTTGGGCTTTGGGTTTAAAAAATGGTTTGGGCCTTGGGGGTTTTTTATTTTTATTTTTATAGAATGGTTTGTGTCTTAAGGGTTTTATTTTTTTTTTTTATAAAAAATGGCTTGGGACTTGATTTTTTAAAATAAGTTGGGCCTAGGTTGTTTTGAAATGGGTTTGGGCCCGAGTTTGTTTAAAAATGGGTTTGGGCCTGTTTTAAAATTAGTTGGGCCTGGGTTGTGTTAAAATGAATTGAGCCTGTGATGTTTTGAAATGGGTTTGGGCCCGAGTTTGTTTAAAAAGAGTTAGGCTTGTGGTATTCCGTAGGCTTCACTCTTTTTGGGTTCGGTTCTGTTTGGCTTTGGTTTACAGGGTTTCGATTGTAGGTTCAGGTTCAAGTTCATATTTAGGTTCAAGTCTCTGCTTTCAAAATAAGCACCAATAGTACATTAAGATAGGTTAGAGTAAGGAAGGGAAGCCAAATTTATTTACAATCTCTAACTCCTCCGACATTCTTTTCCTCCTCTTGGAGTCTCATCTGGATCAGCCTTTAGGGTCAGTCTAGAGTAGCCTTCTGGGCAAAGAGGTTTGCTTCTATGTATTGTACGAAGACACTAATATGTGTGTTCTTCTGAGAGTTGGCAGTCAGGCACCAGTGGGTGCGCCTTCTGAGGAGATGACTCCAACCTTCTAGGGTCTTTAGGATGGTGCTACTTTGAACTTTCTTCAAAATCTCCTCGTATTGTTTTTGAATTCTCATTCGGAACTCTTTGGGTGTTCTTCTCTTCTTCTGTTTATCTGCTCCCTTCCATCTATGTTTTGGTCCATGCAAGACTCCTTTATTTATAGGGTCAGTATTAAGGCCATTTGGGTAGGATCTGATCTTTCCTTTTTTCCATCTTTCCTTCTAAGCAGTAATCTTATAATTGTCTTTCCTTCCTATAGCAATGTAATCCCCAATTCTCATGACATGGCGGATTCTCCATTCAATGGAGAGTTTGGCCAAGAATTTAAGGGGATATAATCCAATTTTCGATTGATTTGTGCAATATTTTTTAAGCATTGTTTCCAAATTGATTCAAAGTCAGTGTATCTTTATGGATGCATTTTTTGGATTTTTAATTTTCTCATTTAACTACTATGATTCATTCGAATTTGTTTTTGCATTGGTGAATAGGTATCTTAGGAGATGCCTTAGAATATTCCCCAGCGCATGGTCGCAGTTAGTCCCTCTGAAGATTTTCCTTTTGTATTTCCCTTGTATTTTTCAATGTATTTTCCCTGTTTCTTACAATGTATTCTCCCTGAATTTCCTTGTATCTTTTAACCCTGCATTGTATCCTATTGGGCACGTGCCCTTGAAAAAAATGTTGGCTCCCTTTGACAATCACAGGGATTTTCAATTTTCAGACTTAAACACTAGACTCAAAGCCAAATGAAAATCAATGGTAATTATCAAAAGAACAAGGACTAATTTTTTTTAAACAAAAATTTCACGTATTAAAACAATTTTCAATTAATCAGGGTTTTATTAAAAGAACTTTACATGAACCCCTTAACACCAATTGAATTCCAACAATGTGGTCTAAACTACTTAGTTAAGGAATTAATAACATAAACTCATCTATACTTTCAGGGACATATAGATTTGACTCCCCAAAATTTAGAAGTAGACTAAGTACTCAACTGTAACAAGAAGACCTATGGTCTCAATTGGAAAAGAACCAAATGATTTGAAAACCTTGTAGACCCAATAATAAGATTACTAACTCGGAACATGGAATAAAGAACTAGGGACTTAATTTGAAAACAACAATATGATTTAAAAAAACTATAGAACCAACAAGATTATTACCAGCTTGGGGTATGACATTATGGACTTAGTCTAAATGAAACAACTGTGCACTTGGACCATGGATTGAACTCAAATGACTAGGACATTCACAATAAGGTTGGGTCTCTGGGGTCCATAGATGGGATCTTGTTAGGGTGTCTACAAGCATTTTATATTATAAGTTTTTTTTCCAAATTTTTTGTGAAAATATTTTAATTTAGTTATCTAAAAATTTAGAGTTTTTAAAATTTTGTTTATGATAGAAAACATTACTATTTATTTGTTAATTTTGGTTTGTTTCAAATTATTTATGAAAATTGTTTAGTTTGGTTATAAGGTTAAATAGTAAGAGTTATATAGAAATTTTAATAGCATTAAAAATATTGATAGTCTTAGAAACACTAATATTTATTTAAATTATAGTTTTTTTTTAAGTATTTGTGAAAATTATTTAATATGATTATTTGTCTAAATTATTAGATTTATGTAGATATATTGAGAGTGTTAACATAAATTGTTAAAATTGTTAGTGTTATGTAAAAAAATTGATAGTGTTAGAAGCCCCAAAATTTATTTGTTAAAGTAGGGTTTTCTTGTCATAGTATTTGTGAAAATATTTTATTTTCTTATTTGTTTAAATTTTTAGACTTGCATGGAAATATTGGTAGTGGTGAATTAGGGTTTGTAATCAGACTTTATTCACCATTAATTATTCTTTAGGCTTTATTTCTAAGGTCTTTAGGGTAGTGTAGATTTAAAAACAAACAAAAGTTCTAGTAGTCGTTCCATTACAACTTTGTTGTATATGATGGAAAATTTTTGCAGTGATTGGGCAATGTTGAGTGAAGTGCTACAACAATGAAGGGCATTTGGAATGAAAACTAAGTATAAAAGAAATTGTTAGTTGCACATCGATGCAAATGAATATTGGTAGTGACTTTGAGATACATACTTTTGAGTGAGAATGGAAAATTAGAATACACATCCTTAACAAGAACCACCTTAACTTGTATTGCTACACAATTGAGTGCATTATAGGAATGTGAAATTATGGGTTTAAAATATATTCAAAGGAGTCATCACTAACCTACTATTTTCTTAGGTATGGTTAAATTGCCTAAATTCTACTGCTTTCTTTAAACTTTAAGCAAATCCTAGGTTAGGAACCAATAATCTTGGTTTCATAGAAAAATTAGGGTTCAAGTGTACGGTTATGTGAGGGAAATGTATTATCATCCCCTGCACTCCTATTCCATGAACAGTATCTAATTAGGCAATAATGATCATCCTTTTGAACTCAAGCAAATAGAATTTATGACTCTTCCATGTTTATCTAGTTAACATCATAAAAAGTACCACAAATTGTCTAATACAATCATCAAGATTACTCAAAGTGATTAAATCAGACAAAATAGTCAATCAGAATTAGATAGATGAGGTTTAAATAATCATAGCCGTATGTACATGCATAAAATAACGTTATGCAAAAATTAGTTTTGACCATTTTCTTTTGAATTTTTGTTAAAATGACATCAAAACAATAATGATCAACAATAAGCGAAATAAAAATACATTTTTCTTGGGATATTCTCATATTAATAACAATGAAAATAAAAGAAGTTCACATGATAACAATAATAGTAACCGTGACACACATATTATTAATACATTCTTACATGCAAAACGTATGAAAACTCACAAAATCACACACATGCATGTTAACTCACACATAGCCATGCGAACTTGCATACATTCATGTATATAAAACCCATACATGCATACGAATGTGTTTTTGACTTTGTGCAAGTTTTTTATTCTCATATAATTATGCATGCAAACTAACACAACCATGCATCTAAATGCATACATGCATACGAATGCAAAAGTTATATCTAAGATCACATATTCCAATTCATACATGCCTTACTCACACATCAATGTATGCATGCCCATGCTCACAAATGTGTACCTACATGTTCAAGCACTTGTATTCATGCTACCACACATAGCCCTAACCACTTATATGAAGACACATGCAATTACATACACTTAAAAATTACATGCGTGCTTACCAACCTATGTAAACACAGCATGCTCGATATAGATGCAGGCACTACATATGCACTATGCACATATATAAACTTATGCTCACATACACCTATATATGTGTTAGGGATTTATACTGAAAGACATGTTTTATGTAATCGATTTTAGTATTTATTAATAACTTCAGTTATTCCATTTTAATCAAAATCTTTGTGAGCAATGTTTGCCTGACATTATTTAAATAATGATTATGCATGTGTGTCTTTTATTCTATATAGTAGGTGATCTACTGTGTAGAGTACGACTTACATATAGAAGATTAGATCATCAGTTCTTACAGAATATTAGTTTATCGTTCACAATTTTAAATGAAACTGGACACGCCATTGGTAGGACTACAGCACAAGGTTTTAATAGGTCTGTCTTGACTATTGGGAATGGTACAATTCCAACTCCTTTGTGCTATTACACTTTGTGTGTATTGAGCAGGAACGTCTTGGGGTAAATTTTTGTATATGAAATATATGAAACAATTAATACCTCATTGTTATTATGAGTGCTTATGCTCTTAATCCAGATATGATTATCAGACACATGCACATAGTGTTTATTACTTTGATTCATAGAATAGTGAGATTCTTTATGGGTCAAAATATTCAGTGAGTTTGGTGATGACATTATGTGTGTGGTGAACATTAATTATTGATGGAATTCACGACCGGGTATCGATACTGATGATACCCTCTTGAGGAAACTTATAAGTTTTGATTGTGTCAAACCCTGTAGGTGGATTTTGAATGCTACACATCAAATAAGTTAAGTGAAAGGTCTCAGAGAATTAATGTGTCAATTAATTAAAATATTAGTAATTTAATTTAATAGATGGGTATCTGTAATCTTTTCGTGGGGAGATAAATAAGAATTTAATAATAGGAGCTCGAAATTTAATTTGGAATATGACAGGGAATGCAATTATAATTCGTTAGTGGTATGAATTATAAATAACGCAATTAAGGATGAATTCGGGTTGGATTAGGAATTCTTAATTACATGGGATGCCCATAGGTCCTGTTGTAGTCTATATATACACATGCTCCATTCAGTAGCTTGGGGAGACATGCAAAACTCTTATAGAGGAAGACCTTTTCGTAAGAGAAGAAAACTCTAGTAGTTGCTTACGAGCCCACTCTCTCAATAGCAAGGTGTGTTCAAGGAATACTAATATGAACCAACAAGCTCTGATTGCACATGATGATCTACATATGCCAAGCGAACCCATCACAAGAGATAGAGCCAAGAAGGTCAAGGAGGCTACGCAAGGACTAATTGAGAAGTTGCTTGAGCAAGAGTCAATGAGAGCCATGGACACTAAAGAAAAGGACTTTCTTGAACAACCTAAGATGGTAACTTGTCTAAATATGTGTGAATCTGGAACCTTAAGCCAATATGGGATATTTAGGAAATTTTTATTATTTTAATTAAAGTATGGACTAAATAGTGGGCCAGCTATGTTAATTAAGCATGGCACGTGACTTGCTCATGTTTCATTAAATGACATGGCACATGGCATGTGACTTGCACATGTTTCATTAAATGACATGGTATGCTTATGGTTATGTGGGACTATTTTATTGGCCAGATTGATATCATAACCTATTTTTATTGCTTAAGGAGATTTCATGGGTTTCTTTTATTTTCTATAAGTAGCCAACTCTCTATTGTATTAAAAGGAATATTTTAGGCTGAATACAATTCCAAGTGAGGTTTATTTCTTTTCAAGTTCTTCATGGAACTTTCACCGAACTTATCAAAGGTGCTACCTTTGTGGCGTTCATCCATTAATTTATTATTCTTGGTTTGTACTTCACTTCAAGCAATTGGTCAAAGATCCACTACCATGTTGAATCTTATTTTGGGTTTGATGTTTTGATAAATCTGATTTGGGGTCTCTGGACATTTATTCTTGGGGTTCCGCATCATTTGGTATCAGAGCTTTGGTTCAAATCAAGTTCTAGCTATCTTATTTTTCTTGTTTGCTTTCAAAAATTCTTTCATCTTATAATCATTCATCCTTATTTCACATTCTTCTATTATCCAATCTACCTATCTTGTTTTCTTTTTTTTGAAATTTTCCATCTCTTCTTTAATATCATCCATTATCAAGATTGAATCTTTTGTGGCTAAAAATTGCAAGAAATACAGCAAGGCCGATTAGAGCAAAAAAAAAAAAAAAAATATCCATTTTGTGCATTCAAAAAAAAAAAAAAGAAAAAGAGAAAAGGCAGTATTTTACATTCAAAAAAACAAAAAAACAAAAAAAAAGGAGGCAGCAGCTTAAAGGTTTGAGCAAGTTGTGGCTGCACTTAACTTGGATTCTCCTTTGGCTTTATCTTAGTCCATTCTAAAATCTATTCTATTTATTATTCTGATTTGTGTTTGATTATATCCTTTGTCGAGTTGGTTATTTTGTTTCATTGAATTTCTTCTTATTTTTTTTGCATCATTATTGTTTTATTAACTTCTTTTTGTCTTTCCTTCGTTGTTTTGTATCCTGATTTAGTTGTTCTATTGTTATTTTCATTGATATCTTGTTTCTAATTGATTGATTCAATTGTTGCGTTTGGTTGAACTATTGGTTTGTTTGGGATTAGTTCATTAAAGAACTAAAAGAGAACTCTTGAGTGGTAAGAGGCACGAGTGTGTGAGCGTATTAGAGGGGAAAAGCCAAAAAAAATTGTGTCAAAACATGAGCATTTAGTGTCATTGTTTGAGGGTAAACACAGGGGACTGAGCGAGGAATTTTTTTCTCTCTAATATTCATTTTGCAGGTTTGAAATCATGAGTAGAAAGGCAGTTGGTGCTGAAACTTCCAGCATGGGTAGTGAGAATGAGAACCCTTTACAAGACTCATTCTTCACATCGCAAGTCATTCAACAGCAGTTTAAAAGACTCAATGCAGTTTTTGGGGAGTTAAGAGATAGATTGGATATACAAGACGTTGCAATTGATGGACTGAGAAGAGGGCAATCCAATGAAAGGAGGTGACGGCCAATACTCTTTCGATTACTGAATTTAAACATGACATAGGTAGCAATGAAGCAAGTGATAATGAACATGATGGTATGGACATATTTGCTTATCGAGGTGCAAGGCAAAAGCGGCAACCTCGATGGGAGCCAAGGGGTCGAGATAACATTGATAGAAGCATTAGAAGCATCAAAATGAAGATCCCTTCTTTTCAAGGGAAAAATAACTTGGATGTATACCTTGAATGGGAGAGGAAGGTTGAGCTCATTTTTTAGTGTCATAACTACTCCGAAGAAAAGAAGGTGAAATTGGCAGTTGTGGAGTTCACTAACTATGCATTGCTATGGTGGGATCAAATTCTTCTTAGTAGGCATAGAAACATGGAAAGGCCTATTTACATATAGGCTGAAATGAAGGTAGTGATGAGGAAGCAATTTGTACCCAACCATTACTACCAAGACTTACACCAATATCTTCAAAGCCTTACCCAAGGTACCAAAAGTGTGGAGGACTACCACAAAAAGATGGAGATGGCTATGATTCGGGAAAATATTAAGGAAGCTAGAGAAGCTATGATGGCACGATTCTTATGTGGGTTGAACCAAGAAATTGCTAATATAGTGGAGCTGTAGCACTATGTGGAGTTAGAGGACATGGTGCATATGGCAATGAAAGTGGAGGAGACTCAAACACAAGGGTGGAAACAATTATGCTACAACAACTTTGGCTTCCCATTCCATATGGAAACCAAATTGGGGGAAATAAAAAAAAAAAATAGGTTGTTTCCAAATCCAATGAAGAGAAGGAGAAAGAGAAAGAGAAAGAGAAAGTAGGCAGCCATGAAAAAAGTACAACTTCCTCTTAAACTAGTAGGTACATTAATACCAAGTGTTTTAGGTGTTTGGGGACTGACCATATTGCATCACAATGCCCAAATAAAAGAGTAATGATTATGAGAGATAATGGTACAATTGAGACCGATGTTGAAGGGAGTGATCATGAGTCCATGCCTTCACTAAAAGAGTCTAGTGATGTTGAGTATGTTGTCCATGGCAAGACATTAGTAAATATGAGAGCTTTAAACATGCATGTGGTGAAAGATGAAAATGAGGAGCAGCAAGAGAATATATTTCATACTCGATG
Source organism: Malania oleifera (assembly GCF_029873635.1). NCBI lineage: Eukaryota > Viridiplantae > Streptophyta > Magnoliopsida > Santalales > Ximeniaceae > Malania > Malania oleifera. The sequence continues at coordinate 86,339,147 of NC_080418.1, read as the reverse complement.
TTACATCCATGATAAGGTGTGTAGCATGACTATTGATGAAGGGAGGTGCACTAACATAGCTAGTACCACATTAGTAGAGAAGTTGGGGTTGCAATGCATAGAACGTCCTAGGCCTTACAAACTTCAATGGTTGAATGAGTGTGGGAATGTTAGGGTGAATAAACAAGTGCTGATTGTATTTTCAATTGGCAAATATTCCAATAAGATTCTATGTGATGTGGTCCTTATGCATGCTAGTCACGTCATATTGGGCATGTCATTGCAATATAATCAACATGTCACTCATGACGGGTTCAATAATAGGTATTCCATTATAAAAGATGGGATTAGTGTGACCCTTGTACCATTGACTCCTAAGCAACTGTATGAAGATCAAGTGAGATTGAAAAAAGCAAATGATGAGAAAAACAAAAGAGAGGCTGAGAATAAAATAAAAGGAGAGGAAGAGAGAATTGAGAAAAAAAAAATAAAGCAGAGAAAATGAGGGCAAGAGAGGAGCTAAAATTGGAAAAAAAAAAAAAAAAAAAGTGGTAAAAATGAGGGAAAAACAATGAGAGAGGAAAAAGAAAGTTTGTATGCAAAGTAAAAAGAGTGTAAGAAAGCCTTTTATGCACAAAGACTTCTGGTTATACTCATGTACAATGAGGCATATTTGAGCACTAATGAACTCACCTCTTTCTTGCATAGTGTTGTTTTTTTTTTTTTTTTGCTATAGGAATACGAGGATGTCTTTCCTATAGACGTGCCCAATGGTTTGCCATCGATTAGAGGAATTGAGCATCAGATTGACTTCATTCTCGAGGCTATGATTTCCAACCGTCCAGCCTATAGGAATAGCCTCGAGGAGACTAATAAGCTTCAAATACAAGTTGAGGAGTTGCTAGCCAAGGGGCATGTGAGGGAGAGCATGAGTCCGTGTGTGGTACTTGTGCTATTGGTACTAAAGAAAGATGGATCATGGAGAATGTGCGTGGACTATAGAGCCATCAATAAAATTACTATAAAGTATCGCCATCCTATCACTAGAGTAGATAATATGTTAGATGAACTTCACGACTCTTGCATCTTTTCTCAAATTGATTTAAAAATGAGCCACCATCAAGTAAGAATGAAATCGGGTGATGAATGGAAAACTGCATTTAATACAAAGTACGGTTTGTATGAACGGATGGTTATGCCCTTTGGTCTAACCAATGCACCTAGTACTTTCATGCGCTTGATAAATCATGTGTTGCATGCATTTATAGGTAAATTTTTTGCTGTCTACTTTGACGACATCCTACTGTATAGCAAAAATCTTGATGATCACTTAAGGATCATTTGAAAAGTGTACTGGATGTTCTTAGGAAACAAAAATTGATTGCTAACCTAAAGAAATGTAGTTTTTTTCATGGAAAAGGTTATTTTCTTGGGTTATATGGTGAGTGCTAAAGGCATAGAAGTTGATGAGAAAATGGTGAAAGTAATAAAAGATTGGCCAACACCTAAATCTATAACTGATGTACGTAGTTTTCATGGGTTCACTAGTTTTTATAGGCTATTTGTGAGCGATTTTAGCACCATTGCTGCACCTTTAACTAAAGTGATTAAAAAGAACGTGGGGTTTAAATGGGGTAATGCACAAGAACATGCCTTTAAAATGCTTAAAGATAGGTTATATTCTACTTCATTGTTGCTTTTACTTGATTTCACTAAAACATTTAAGATTGAATGTGATGCCCCGGGATTGGTATTAGAGCTGTTTTGATGTAGGATAAGTGTCCCAATCGCATATTTTAGTGAAAATCTCAATGGAGCAGCATTGAACTACTTCATATATGATAAAGAACAGCATGCCTTGGTGAGGCCATTGGAGACATGGCAACACTACTTATGGCCTAAAGAATTCGTGATCCACTCTGATCATGAATCATTAAAGCATTTGAAGGGGCAAGGTAAGCCAAATCATCACCACGCTAAATGGGTGGAGCTTATCGAAACCTTCCCATATGTCATTCAGTACAAGCAGAGGAAAGAGAGTGTTGTGGTTGATGAGCTTTCTCGCATGTATACCTTAATTACTACGCTTAGCACTAACCTATTGGGTTTTGAGTACATAAAGGATTTATATGTCAAAGAATCTAATTTTGCTAATGTGTATGAGGCAAGTGATAAAGTTGCATTTCATAACTTATATAATCACGATGGATATTTGTTTAGGGAGAATAGACTTTGTGTGCCTAATTGCTCCTTAAGAGAATTGCTTGTGTGAGAGTTACATAACGGGGGTTTGATGGGACATTTTGGGGTACAAAAGACTTTAGATATTCTGCATGAACACTTCTTTTGGCCACATATGCGTAGAGGTGTAGAGAGTGTGTGTTATAGAAGAATTTCATGTAAACAAGCTAAGTCTAAGGTCTTACCTCATGGTCTTTATACTCCTTTGCCTATGCCTAGTGAACCTTGGGTAGACATTTCAATGGATTTCATATTAAGCTTGCCTAGGTCCAAAAGGGGTATGGACTCTATATTTGTGGTGGTTGATAGATTTTCTAATGTTGCACATTTTATTCATTGTCGTAAAACTGATGATGCCACCAATATAGCCGAGTTATTCTTTAGGGACATTGTGCAATTGCATGGCATACCTAGGACAATTGTGAGTGATAAGGATGTTAAATTCCTTAGCTACTTTCAGAAGGTTTTGTAAGGAAACTTACGAACTAAGCTATTGTTTTCTACTACTTGTCATCCTCAAACCAATGGTCAAACCGAAGTAGTTAATTAGACTTTAGCTACCTTATTGCGTGCGGTTATTCAAAGGAATTTAAAATCATGGGAAGAATGCATACCACTTGTTGAGTTTGCTTAGAATAGAACTGTGCATGCTTCTACTAATTTTTCTCCATTTGAAATTGTTTATGGTTTTACACCTTTAACTTTATTGGATTTGATGCCGTTACCTGTGAATGAGATAGCTAGCTTAGACAGATGACACAAAGCTGACTTGGTGAAGAGGATCCATGAAGAAGCACGGCAGCACACCGAAAAGAAGAACCAACAATATTTCTCTCAAGCTAATAAGTGGTGCAAGTTCATTACTTTTGAATCGAGAGGTTGGGTATGGGTGCATATGAGAAAACAGAGGTTTCCTAATAAAAGGAATGTTGGCCTAACAAGGCTTACTATTCTTATTTTGAGGATAACAAATCAGGATATGTTTAATATGGTTTGTTTCAAATTAGAGCTTTTCAGGAAGAAGGCAAAGCTTAGAGAGAGTTCAAAGATCAAAAGGATGATAAAGTTTATGATGAAAGTACTATTCAAAAAGACCAAGAAAAAAAGATGATCAAAAGCTCAAAGATGATAGAAGAACAAAGATTCAAGTGAAGATTAAAAGAATATAGTTTTAAGAATGGTTGAATGTAAGTACTTCATGTATACTTCAAATATAAACTGAATTGAAGCTCTTATTAAACAAAAGATACTCAGAAAAGTGGTGTTAGAAAAACCCTAAAATATGTTTAAAAAATCAAAGTGGATGAGGGTTCAAAAGAAGAATTTTTTTTTTAAATCTAATAGGCCAGGTGACTGCCTCCCTGTGGCTGGCGACTGCCACAATAAGAAAAGCTTTTTAAAAAAGAGGCAGTAGGGTGCGAGGCGAATGCCTAAGCATAGCCAAGAGCCTGGGTGGTCAAGCCAGGAGACTGCCTGGGTTCTGGCAGGCGACTGCCAACGTTTTGTGTTTTGAAATTTCTCTCTGGCAGGCGATTGCCAAGTTGTGGCAGGCGACTACCACTCGAACGTTTTTTTAAAATACTCCAACGGGAAGATTTTTTAAATTGATTTTTTGGGTGCTACTATTTTGAAAAACTTGGGGATTACTCCAAGTAAACTTGGGGGCAAGGAATTACTTTTAAACATTTATAAATAGCCCCCAACTTCAAAGATTTTTACACCAAGAAATTTTCCAGCAATCAAAATTTCCTAAAAGCTCTCAAACTCTCTTGTGTTCATCTTACTTCAACTACTGAGTTACTATTGATACAAATTCTGAAGTAGAGCCTTCAAAGTCTGAATCTTTCAATACTTGGAAGATATTTTGTGATCTAAATTTAGTTTGAGCTTCAATCTTGTTATATTTGATTTACTTTGAAGTATACTTGTGCTGAAACTTGTACTAATTTACTCTGCAATGAGAGTGTCTTTTGTACACAAACTTTTCTCTATCTTGTTTCTTATTTATAGATGATTCAAGGTTGTAGAATCGTTAGACCAAACGAGGGAATATCGTTAGGTGAGGCGGGTTCTAGCCTAAAGGAAGGAGTGGTTGTAATCGGTATTGTTCCACCCGTCAATAGAACCGAATTAGTGAATCCTTTGGTGGTTTGCCAAAGGCGAGGACGTAGGTTGGGTATAAGCCAAACATCATAAAACCTTGTGTCTATCTTCTTCCTTACTCTTTATTTTTCACGAAGTCTTACAACTTGCGTGTATGCTTTAAATTTTTAAATTCTGAGTGTATGGTTGTTAAATAGACCGGAAGATAATTCGTTTTAGCTTGATTAGCATTGATTGCGGAAATCAAAAGGACTACACTGGTTGATCATCTTAAACTTATTATTTTGAAAGTTTGTTTAATTACTAAGCACAAGGAAGAAGTGTGATTATGGAATAAAATATGGCTTGTATAAATTCTGCATGCTTTATATTTTGATACAGGGCTATTGATATAAAGATCAATATTTTGATTATTTTGTTGACTGGTTGTGGTTGACTTGATTTTGTGTTTGCTTGTTGTGATAAACAAAGTATTAAAAAGGAATGAATTTTAAAATCTCAATTCTCCCCCCTCTTGGGAAACTATCCTAATTTCAATTGGTATCAAAGCTTAGTTATAGCAAATTCCTAACAAGAAGCTATAAAAATATCTAAATGGCAAACATAGGAGTAGCTCCTTTTGGAGAGGGCCAATCCTCAACTCGTCCACCAATCTTTTGTGGACACAACTACACCTTTTGAAAAAAAAAAAAAAAGCATGCAAATCTACCTCCAACACATGGATTGGAAAGCGTGGGAAGTAGGTATGGATGGAGACGTCGTTCCCACTAAAATAGTACATGGAAAATAGATTCCAAAAGAGAAAAAGGATATGATCGATTCAAATTATAAAATGCTTCAAATAAATTCAAGTGCTATAAATGCTTTGTATTGTGCTTTAGAGCTAATGAATTAAATAGTCATGGCTTGCAAGATGGCTAAAGAAATATAAGACAAATTAAAAGTTACATATGAAGGAACTGTTGATGTTAGGGACAATAGGATAGACATGTTAACAAGCGAGTATGAAGCATTCAAGATGCATCTAGATGAAACCATATAAAATATGTACACAAGATTCACCCACATAATCAATTCCTTAAGTGCCTTAGGAAAAACTTACACCACCTACGAAATGATTAGGAAAATTTTGTGAGGCCTTCCCTCCATATGGGAACCAAAGGCTACAACAATTACCAAAGGAAGAAACCTTAAGACCACCTCCATAGATGAATTCATAGGTTCACTCCTTACCTATGAAATGGCATTAAAAGAAAGAAATCCTGAACCAAAGCATAAGAAATCTATTGCACTAAAAGCATCTAGCCACAGCTCAAGTGAAGAGGAAAGTGAAACAAGTGACTTAGATCAAGATGAATTAGCATTCATCACTAAGAGACTAGGTAAGTTTTATAGAAGGAATAAAAGATTTCCTAGAAAGTTCAATAAAAGGAAAACTGAAAAAGGAGAATCAAGTAAAAAAGAAAAAAAAAGTAAAAATGAACCTCCAATATGCTATCACTGCAAGAAACCAGAGCATATCAAACCGGACTACCCATTGTTCAAGAAAGACAAGAAGAAAAAAAAGTAAGCTATGGAGGCTACTTGGGATGACTCAAGCTCTAGCGAAATGGAAAACGAATCAAGTGGACAAGAGATGGCAAACATATGCTTCATGGCGAATGACGAAGAGGTAAATTCCTACTACTCTTCAATAGAATCTTGCAATAAATCTTGTGATGGGTCATGTGATAGTATGCCCTCACACAAAGAATTACAAGTTGAATTGTTTTCTCTACATAAAAGATTTTTAAAAATTTCAAAAATAAATATAACCTTGAAGGATCAAAATAAAGAACTATTGATGCAACTTGAATCATTCAAAACCATTGAAAAATAAAAGACTTTTGTATTGAGAAGTTAGAGGAGGAAGTAAATAAAGTAACTCAAGAATTAGGCAAAACTCATAAAGAAAACCTGAATAAAAAGGATTTAGAAATGAATAAACTTAAGAAATTAGTAGAGGATAAGGAAAAAATTATATATAACTTTACAAAAGGTAAAAATAATTTTGAAAAGATTATTGGACAGCAAAGGCTACATGGAAATAAAGAAGGAATCGGTTATAATGGTAAAACAAAAAAAAGAATAAGAAATTATACATGGGATACTTCGTCAAGGAAGCCAAACACTATGCTAGCACTTCCTCAAACAACAAACATGAACATACTACTTGCTATATGTGCAAGACTAAAGGTCATGTAATGTTTGATTGCCCACTAAAAAGAAAGTATGTTAAAGTACAAGGAGAATGGAAAGTTAATAATATAATTAACAATAAAACAAAGAAAGTTAAAATAATTTGGGTTCCAAAGACTAACACAATGAATCCTCCATTGTAGGTATGTTTTAGGACAACATCGTCAACGGATAAGTGGTATTTGGACCGTGGGTGTTCAAGACACATGATCGGCGTTAAGTCCAAGTTTACCTCTCCAAGACAAAAGAATGGAGGACATGTCACCTTCAGCGATAATGCCAAAGGTAAGATTATTGGCATCGGGAGAATAGGTAAAGAACCTTCTATTACCATTGATAATGTGTTATTAGTAGAAGGATTAAAACACAACCTTTTAAGCATTAGCCAATTAAGTGACAAAGGGTTTGAAATAACTTTTAAGAAAGAAAAATGTGTTATCCAAAATCCTAAAGAAAATAAAACCTTGTTTATAGCTCATAGGATAAATAATATTTATTGTATAAACCTTGAGAATCTAGTGAATCAAAACGTAACTTGCTTGGCAGCAATGAATGAAATAAGTTGGTTATGGCATACGAAATTAGGACATGCTAGCATGGACCTATTATCCAAATTATCAAAGAAAAATCTTGTAAAATGATTATCAAATACCAAATTCATAAAAGACAAGATGTGTGATGCATGCCAAAAGGGAAAGCAAGTCAAAACAAGCTTTAAAAAGAAAAAATATATATCTACTAAAATACCCCTAGAACTATTACACCTAGACTTATTTGGTCCAACTAGAACCTTAAGCCGATGAGGAAAAAATATGCTTTTGTAATAGTGAATGATTATTCAAGATTCACTTGGGTATTATTCCTAGCAAACAAAGATGAAATATGTGACATGCTAATCATTTTATGTAAGAAATTACAAAATGAAAAGGGCTATAATATAACAAGTTTTAGAAGTGATCAAGGTAGAGAATTTAGAAACAAAGAGGTTGATAAATTCTGCAATGAATATGGAATAAGTCATAATTTCTCAGCACCTAGAACTCCACAACAAAATGAAGTGGTAGAAAGATAAAAATAGAACCCTACAAGAAATGGCAAAAAAAAAAAAAATGATAAACGAAAATAACCTACCTAAATACTTTTGGGTTGAAGCTGTAAATACAACATGTTATATTGTAAATAGGGTGTCTATAAGATCAAGTATAGACAAAATGCCGTATGAACTATGGAAAGATAGAAAACCTAATATCTCCTACTTTCATGTATTTGGATGCAAATGTTTTATCCTTGACACCAAAGATGATTTGGAAAGTTTGATACAAAATATGATGAAAGTATCTTTTTAGGCTACTCTACAAATAGGAAAGCCTATATGGTCTATAATAGAAGAACTCTTACTATCATTGAATCAATACACATAACATTTGATGAATCAAACAAATATGACAATAAAATTAACTCCAATGAAAAAGAAGATATTCCAAAAAAAGAAGAAGATCTTGAAATAAAAGAAGAAAATAATAATGAAACTTCAAATGAAAACATTGTAGAAAATCTAGTGTTGACTCTACGAGTCCAATCTTATTTTGATAATGCCAAATCACTTGATATTTGATCTATGCATTGAGTTTGTGAAAAGGACTTACACTAAGCATGCACGGAAAGTCAACAAATCTTGGCAAGATCTATGGAACTCAAAGAGTACAGGAATGAAGATGCAAACGGCAAAAGTTCAAGAATATCTTAGGAAAGGGTATTTAGAACTCATGTACTTACATTTTCATATGATTTAATTTGAGGCTTGTTATAACTTAGAATGGTTTTAGGATTCATGCATTTCATGTACATCATTAAGAAACTCTCATGGACCTTGAAATGTTTTCAAAATCATTAAAAGTATGTTTTATGAAAGACCTAAGAAAAGGAGTCAAGCAGATTTTTAGTTAGATATGAAAATTTGAGAAAATGGGGGCTTCGGTCACCTGAACTCAAACCTCAGTAGCCTAAAGAATTTCTTCGGCTACCTAAAGATTAAGTTCAGTCGCCTGAAAAATTAAATGGAGAAGACAGAACCTGGCCGAGGCTCTTCGGTCGCCTAACCTAGGAACCTCAGGTGCCTGAAGTTGAGTTTGGTTGCCTGAAATCGCGGGAAAGCCTAAAAATCAGTTCTTTATTAAAAAGACATGCGAAGTATACTATTGATCCAATGACTGAGATTAATTGTAAGGGTAATATACTATATATTATGAATATTTAAACCCTAGAATATAAGTTAAGACACATGACAAGAAAAATATACATCTCATTGCAAGACTTGAGCCCTTGAGCTGATTTTCTGCACTTCAATCTTCTTACATCTTCTTTGGGCAAATCTCTACTGAAATCAAAAGGGCATTCATTCATCCAACTAAACTTTAATCCAATATTAAGGTTTGATCTTTCAAGTTATTACTTTTCAAGAACCTCTCATCTCTTTACGTGTTTATCATTAGAAAGAGGTTTTGATCTTGAGTGTGTATTCGCATATAAAAACTGATTTTTGAAAAGATCATGTCTTGAGAAAAACTTGTTAGCTTGGTTGATTGATTTTTGATTCAAGAAGTATATAAACACACACACACACACACACACACACACACACACACACAGATATATATATATATATATATATATATATATATATATATATTGTTCATAGGGCTTCTTATTGAAAAACCTACTTTGATTAAAATATTGGAATTTGAAAGAAGCTTTGTGATTTTGATTGAGTTTGTATTCGAGACAAAGATTTTGTTAAGTAGTTCACTACAAATATACTTGTACATCTTTACAAAAGTGAATCAAGAACCCTAGTTTACTCCAAAGCATTTCAAATATATTTTCACTTAGGAGTTTTGATTAAATACGAAATTGTGTGTTGACACATATCATACATCAAACGATTGTATCCTTTTTCATACATTCTTGAGCGTCAAGTTATATCATATGTTAATGTGCTAGGAAATTGACTTGTACTCACAAGCTTTTGTTAGAAGCATTGTTTTGAGTTTTATTTTCAGATTTCATTGTAAACACGGTTTAGGTTGTGAACCGGGTGTGAGGAGGAAGTTGTACCTTTTGCGAGTAGCGGATAAGGAGGGAGCTGTACCTCTTGTAAGCAACGGTTTGTAAGGGAAGCTCTGTCCCATTTTAAGGAGCAGGGTTTTTAGTGAATCCTTGAGTGGTTGCTCAAGGCGAGGACATAGGCCAAGTTGGCTGAACCTCGTAAAATCGCGTTTGTCTTCTCTCTTCCTTTTACTTTTTATTTTCCATGTTATATTTAAATTGAGTATATTGCATGCATAGAAAGGATTGCCACACCACATACATAATTGAGTAACAAGAAGTAGTTGGTAAATTGATAAAAAGTGTGTAAAAGGAAATTAAGTGGTTTAATTTTTTTATATCCAATTCACCCCCCCTCTTGGGATTACGCCTTAATCAACATCTAGAACTACTTAAATAATGGAGATATGCTAAAAGTCACCCAAAAGAACAAATTCTTGGAGAAACTTCAAAAGAAATAACCACTCGAGCCTCATTGAAAAATATTTGCAACCATTATGCCTTTTTATCTCAAGATGAACCCAAGAATATTGAAGAAGCCTTAAAAAATGATTCTTGGATTATAGCTATGCAAGTGAAACTAAATAAATTTGAAAGAAGTCAAGTATAGGAACTTATACCTAAACCCAAAGACAAATCAATCATAGGAACTAATGGGTTTTTAGAAATAATAAGGATGAAAATGGGATAATTATAAGAAATAAAGTTAGGCTAGTAGCACAAGGTTATAATCAAGAGGAAGGTATTGATTACGATTAAACCTTTGCTCCCGTAGCAAGAATGGAAGCAATTAGGATGCTCCTAGCTTATGCAGCCTATAAGGATTTTAAATTATACCAAATGGATGTAAAGAGTGCATTCTTAAATGGATATATAAATGAAGAAGTGTATGTCAAACAACCTCCAAGTTTTAAAAATTCAAAAAATCCAAATCATGTATTTAAGTTAACAAAAGCTTTATATGGATTGAAACAAGCTCCTAGAGCTTGGTATGAAAGACTAAGCAAGTTCCTAATTCAAAATAATTTTTCAAGAGGAAAGATAGATAGCACTTTATTTATAAAAACCAAAAACAAAGACATGCTTATAGTACAAATTTATGTTGATGATATTATTTTTGGAGCAACTCATGAGGATTTGTGTAATGAATTTGCTAAGTTTATGCAAAAAAGAATATGAGATGAGCACGATGGGAGAGTTAAACTACTTCCTAGGGTTACAAATCAAACAAGCAAAAAATGGAACTTTCATAAATCAAACTAAGTATATTAAAGACATGTTAAAGAAGTTTGCTATGGAAGAAAGTAAACCTATAGGAACTCCCATGAACACCTTAACTAGTCTTGACAAGGATGAAAAAGGGAAACAAGTAGATACCAAGCATTACCGAGGCATGATAGGAAGCTTACTTTATTTAACAACAAGTAGAGCAAATATTATGTTTAGTGTATGTATGTGTGCTAGGTTCCAATCAGCTCCTAAAGAATCACACCAAATAGCAGTTAAATGAATCCTTAGATATCTACTAAGCACACTTGAACTAGGCTTATGGTATCCACAGGGAACCGAATTTCAGATGATAAGCTATTCAGATGCAGACTTTGTTAGATGCAATATAGATAGAAAAAGCACTAGTGGAACTTGTCATTTTCTAGGTCACTCTTTAGTCTCCTGGTCTTCAAAGAAACAAAACTCTGTGGCATTCTCCACAGTAGAAGCAGAATACATAGCAACAAGGAGTTGTTGTGTCCAAACATTATATATGAAACAACAACTAAAAGATTTCAAAATTCAATATCAAACTATTCCAATAAAATGTGACAACACAAGTGCCACAAATATTTCAAAAAATTTGGTATCTCACTCAAGAACAAAACATATTGATAGAAGACATCACTTCTTGAGAGATCATGTGCAAAACGAAGACATAATGCGAGAATTTGTAAATACAAATGACCAATTAGCAAATATATTCACAAAACCACTCTCCAAAGAGTGGTTCATTTTCATTACATGAGAATTAGGAACGATGTATATACAAGAAGCAACCTAAACAAGTTTTCTTCTTGGCAGGCGACTACCACCTAGGTGCCATGCTACTGACTTTATGTTTTCTTGTTTGATAGGCGCTTGCCTTCTCCTAGAAGGCGACTGCCTCGCGATGGGTAGGGTTTAAAACCTCGTTATATGTCTTTTTAACTTCCCTCAGGTGCCTACCATTTCTCCTCACTCTTCGAAAATCCTTATTCCTACTCTTTTCCAAACCAATTCCTCTTCCAAATCAACCTGAAACCTTGAATTAAACCTAAACCTCTACATCATTTTGCATAAGAACCTAGGGTTTATCAGCTTCTCTCTTAAAAAAAAAAACATGCCACAGATCAAATCAGTTGGTAACAAGGGTTCCTCTTCCTCCACAAGGATCAACAATGATGAAGTAGAGAAGTCGTTAGTTACTCCTCATGCTAAAACTCTCTATAGGAATCAAATTGCTTCATTTGAACCAATCTTAGGTAAAATACTTGATGTTACATTCTTCAATTCTGATTTTCCTAAAATCATGGACCTTTTTAGGGAAATTGGGTGGGAACGGTTTATCACGTATCAAGCAAAAGGATTCTATCCAAATGTGGTTTGGATTTTCTATACTAACATAGAGAAAATTGAAAATGGGATAAAAACAAATCTTCTAGGCCAAAGTATTCATCTCACTCCCATATCTTTGGGAAAAAAATTTTGAGTCAAGCCAGGAGATTTTGAGGTTCAAAGTGCCGAGAAACAATCGATCATGACCTAAGGATTCACTTTAGAGAAATTTTTACCTTTAGTCATAACTGATACACCTATCTCCTTTAGGCATCCACCTATTTACAAACAGCTCAATATCCAAGCTTTAATCCTGCACAAACTTATTATATATAATGTCCTACCACGTTCCGGTTCTCATAATCACATTTCCTTTTTAGATTGTTTTGTTGTGTGGTGTATTCTCAAAGGCAAAAAGCTGGATCTTCTAAGTTTACTTCTCAAATGGATCAATATGAAATTTGATGCCCCTTGTATCAGTCTACCATATGCTAGGATCTTAAATATGGTATTTGCACATTTCAATGTTCTCACACCATCATTCAACTTCACTAGCAAAACCCATTATGATATTTTTTCTGATACTATTCTTAAGCGTATGGGATATAAGTAAACTCCTCAAGGATGGTTTCATAAGGGACATCATCACATCTCATCTGCACCACCTCCTCAGCCTTCCATGCTAGCTCCTTCAGTACAGCTTAACCCAGAAACTCCCTTTTGGTTCGTTCCATTTTACAATCATTATATGACCTTCAGTGATGGAATGTAATATGGACTTGGTACACTTCGGGAGAAGGTTCCCACTGTGAAAACTCATTATTCAAGCCTTGTTCAGCGTGTTGACAAAATTGAGAAACATTTGGCTAGCTCTTCCAAAGGAAAATCTCAGATGGATATCAGCTCTACTCCATCTAGTGATGATTATTCTACTAAAAAATCTTGTGAACAAGAAGAAGAGGAAGATGAAAGTGGGTCTATGGAAGCCTCCAATTGATTTGCTTCCTCCTTTTGATGATTAAAACTTTTTTCTATGTATTAGTTTTTCTAAGTACTTCACCGGATAGCATTTCCTTTGTGTTTGTAAGATCTACAAGTACTATGTATTACGGCTCTTCATTATATTTTTTTTGTATCACTCTTCCTTTTCCTTTTTGATTGATGTGCAAAGGGGGAGAGTGTTTGAGAAAAAGCAGTGCAAAAAGAAATATGCTACGGGCTTGTAAGAAGATGAACGCATATGTAATGAAATGCTTGTTGTATGAATGCATTTTGAAAATGATATGATTTATATGAATACAATTGGTATATGCTTATGTTTATCTCATGCTTGTTGAAAGGGGGAGCTATGAGCATTATTTCATTTTTTTTTTTTTACTTTAGATTTGTCTTCATCAAAAAGGGGGAGATTGTTGGCCTAACAAGGCTTACAATTCTTATTTTGATGATAACAAATCAGGATATGTTTAATATGGTTTGTTTCAAATGAAAGTTTTTTCAGGAAGAAGGCAAAGCTTAGTAAGAGTTCAAAGCTCAAAAGGATGATAAAGTTTAAGATGAAAACACTATTTAAAAAGACCAAAAAAGAAAGATAATCAGAAGCTTAAAGATGATATAAGAACAAAGAGTCAAGTGAAGATCAAAAGAATATAGTTTTAAGAATGGTTGAATGTAAGTACTTCAAGTAAACTTCAAATATGAACTGAATTGAAGCTCTTATAAAACAAATGATACTCAGAAAAATGGTGTTAGAAAAACCCTAAAATATGTTTAAAAAATCAAAGTGGATGAGGGTTCAAAAGAAGAACTTTTTTTTTTTTAAATCTGATAGGGTAGGCGATTGCCTCCCTGTGGCTGGCGACTACCATAATAAGAAAAGCTTTTTAAAAGAAAGGCAGTAGGGTGCCAGGCAAATGCCTGAGCATAGCCAGGTGCCTGGGTGGTCAAGCTAGGTGACTGCCTGGGTTCTAGTAGGCGACTGCCAATGTTTTGTGTATTGAAATTTCTTTATGGCAGGCGACTACCACTCGAACATTTTTTTAAAATACTCCAACGGGAAGATTTTTTAAATTGATTTTTGGGTGCTACTATTTTGAAAAACTTGGGGATTACTCCAAGTAAACTTGGGGGCAAGGAATTACTTTTAAACATTTATAAATAGCCCCAAACTTCAAAGATTTTTACACCAAGAAATTTTCCAGCAATCAAAATTTCCTAAAAGCTCTCAAACTCTCTTGTGTTCATCCTACTTCAACTACTGAGTTACTATTGATATAAATTCTGAAGTAGAGCCTTCAAAGTCTGAATCTTTCAATACTTGGAAGATATTTTGTGATCTAAATTTAGTTTGAGCTTCAATCTTGTTATATTTGATTTACTTTGAAGTATACTTGTGCTGAAACTTGTACTAATTTACTCTGCAATGAGAGTGTCTTTTGTACACAAACTTTTCTCTATCTTGTTTCTTATTTATAGATGATTCAAGGTTGTAGAATCGTTAGACCAAACGAGGGAATATCGTTAGGTGAGGCGGGTTCTAGCCTAAAGGAAGGAGTGGTTGTAATCGGTATTGTTCCACCCGTCAACAGAACCGAATTAGTGAATCCTTTGGTGGTTTGCCAAAGGTGAGGACGTAGGCTGGGTATAAGCCAAACCTCGTAAAACCTTGTGTCTATATTCTTCCTTACTCTTTATTTTTCATGAAATCTTACAACCTGTGTGTATGCTTATTGTTAAATTCTGAGTGTATGGTCGTTAAATAGACCGGAACATAATTCTTTTTTGCTTGATCAGCATTGATATCAGAAACCGAAAGGGACTATGTTGGTTGATCATCCTAAACTTATTATTCTGAAAGTTTATTTAATTACTAAACACAAGGAAGAAGTGTGATTGTGGAATAAAATAGGGCTTGTATAAATTCTACATGCTTTATATTTTGATACAGGGCTATTGATATAAAGATCAAGATTTTGATTATTTTGTTGATTGGTTGTGGTTGACTTGATTTTGTGATTGCTTATTGTGATAAACAAAGTATTAAAAAGGAAATAATTTTAAAATCCCAATTCACCCCTCTCTTGGGAAGCTATCCTAAATTCAAGGAAAACAATGCTACACCTGAGGGGTGATGGATCTTTTCAATTGCTAGAAAAGATAAAAAACAATGCATACAAGTTAGATCTACCGGGTGAGTATAAGGTCAATGCAACCTCCAACATTTCGGATTTTTCCCCTTTTGATGTAAGTGATGATTCAAGGACGAATCCTTTTGAGGAAAGGGGGAATAATATGAACCAACAAGCTCTGATTGCATAGGATGATCTGCACATGCCAAGTGGACCCATCACAAGAGCGCCAAGAAGGTCAAGTAAGTTACGCAAGGACTAATTGAGAAGTTTCTTGAGCAAGAGTCAATAAGGGTCATGGACACTAAAGAAAAAGACTTTCTTGAAGAGCCTAAGATGTAAAGTGTCTAAAGACGTGTGAAGCTGGAACCTTAAGCCAATAGGAGCTATTTGGGGAATTTTTATTGTTTTAATTGAAGTATGGGCTAAATAGTGGGCCAATTGTGTCAATTAAGCATGACATGTGACTTGCACATTTTTCATTAAATGAAATGGCACATGGAATGTAACTTGCACATGTTTCATTAAATGACATGACATGCTTAAGTTTATGTGGGGCTATTTTATTGGCCAGATTGATTTCATAGCCTATTTTTATTGACCGACTTGATTTCATGGGTTTCTTTTATTTTCTATAAGTAGCCAACTTTCTGTTGTAATATTTTTGGCTGAATACAATTCCAAGTGAAGTTTATTTCTCTTCGAGTTCTTTATTGAACTTTTATCGAGCATATCAAAGGTGCTACCTTTGTGGTTCATCCATTAATTTGATATTCTTGGTTTGTGCTTTGCGTCAAGCAATAGGTCAAGGATTCACTACCATGTTGAATCTTATTTTGGGTTTGGTGTTTTGATAAATTTGATTTGGGGTCCCCAAACATTCATTATTGGGGTTCCTCATCAAGTAAAGTAGAAGATTCCTGATCTTCTTCAAGAGTTCGTTTTCATACTTACAGATTCAGGATCCAACCAGATAGATCTCGTAGGTATAATCTTAATCACGTAGTTAAGGATTGCATGATCTAATTATTTTTTATTTTTTCTTTTTGTTATCAGTATGCACTACAACAAGATCTTAGGACTATTCCACAAGTCCTTTCAATATGAACATATGCACAGACGTTGCCACGCATGCATACATATGCACTCGCGTACACTATGCACATGAACTTACATACATGCATAACACAAAGCCAAATTCATGCATACATATACTTATGCCAATTATATGCATATTCAGAGACATATATGTATATGAACACACTCATACAAAACCATATTCACATGGGCACTCATGGGTAATAGATTTATATTATGAATCCTTGCTTGCACATTCTTACCCATAGATTCATATATCCTCACACCCATATATTGATATACAATCACAACATGAAGAAACACACACAATATGAGAGAGAGAGAGAGAGAGAGAGAGAGAGAGAGAGAGAGAGAGAGAGAGAGAGAGAGAGAGAGAGAAAGAGAACAACTCGAAGTGAAGACTCTCTAGTTTGAGAAATATTTGGGATTCTTGGAGCATTGGATGGGCAACGAGGGGAGTGAATGTAGAATGTTAGAGGCTCCAATGAGTGAGAAGTCAAAAGCATGTCCAAATTAAGAGTGTTCAGGTCATTATAAAGGAGGAAAGGATAAAACAATACAAATGAATAAATCTAAAGGGAGCAATAGGTGGGGAGGTGACAAAGTTGGCACTAAAATAAAACTGAGTCTTAACGACAAAATGTAGAAAATTAACACTAAAAGTAATAGCGATGACAAAATCTATCACTAATTTAGTTGGTAAATGGGTCAATTACAAAGTAAATTTAATATGTTTTAGCAATAAAATATTTCCACGCTAAAGGTACTAAATTGTGTCCCAAAGAAGTAGCACAAAAGTAGTTTCATTCAAGCAGGAAATGGCACAAAGAAATGAATTTTTTCGCAATAGAAAGGTTTGTGACTAAAGCTATGGCATTCGGTTTAGCAAAAACTTGGGTAATGACTTTAAGTTATTGTTTCACTTATTTTTTATTTTTATTTTTATTTTTCAATTAACCTTCCTTTTCATTAGCACCAACATGATTCACATCATCATTATTGTGACGTCTCGAGAGCGAGGTGCGCCGAGGAGGTGAGGGAATATAAAAATATGTTATTTTCTAGAAAAATTTGGATTTGGTGTCGCCACGAACCTATTTTTTCTTGGTGCGGACAGAACACCTGATTCCTACACAATTAAGAATAATATTGGTCTATGTATACTAGGATTGAGATCGGGAGTTTTGTTATGCTAGGGGAAGGTATTTGCACCCCATATGCACCCGTTCTACGAACGGTACCTAAATAACTAAGAATTATCCCCAAATTGAATTTTAATATCCTTTTAATTTACTCCTTAAGTAAACAAATAAGTTAACAAAATATACACAAAAAATGAAAAATAATAAAAAAGGGGTGTGATTTGGGAATGTCTAATAAGACCCCCAAAAGAGAATATCTCGTTAGAAACTAACCCCCCCCCCCCCCTCAGAGCTAATATAGGTGAAACCTGAAATGCTCATTGCCCTTTTTATAATCACAGGGACACACCCACACAAAAATACATAATAATATAATATAAACATAGTAATACTATAAACATCATAATAAATATAATAATATATGTTAGCTTTGGTGCAATTCCAAGAGGGGGTGAATTGGGTATTTAAAAATTATCACCTAGGTCAATCGGTTAAATAGCAGTAGTACACATCCTAGGGTGAGTCTATGTGATCAATAAATAAACATACACGTGCAATAAAGGTAAAATGCGAAAAAGTAAACATTACACGCAATATGTTATCGAGGTTCAACCAAATTGCCTACGTCCTCGCCTTGGCCACACCAGCACAAGGATTCCACTACTACTCACTTAATGGGTGGAACGACACCGGTTACAATTAGGTCAATTCAAGGGGCTGACCTCAACCAATGCCCCTTAACAAGATGGCGCACCTACCTTTCCTAACCAGGTCTAAGCCAATCCTGGACTATTCAATAGGACTAGTCTCCCTCTTCAAACCCGTGCCTGGAATACAATCAATGTGTATAAAATTTGTACATAGAAATACGCTTCTTCACAAGAAGATATGTACACCGGTATAACTCAAGCAATGTTGCAAGCATGTATGATATGTAAATATGCTCAATGCTTTAATGTATACTAAACACTCAAATAGGTGTAGATAATCAATTTAGATCAAAAGTGTATTTCTAAGCAAGATTTGAAACACAATATTTGAATATAACAATGTCATATCAAAGTTTCAAATATGCTAGCAAGTTGATTCAAATGAACTCAGCAAGATGTTCTCAATATACTAAGCACAAGGAGTGTTTGAAACAAGCTTTGAAAAAAACAAAATTTGCACACAAAAGTATGGGCTAAGGTAACTTGCAATGACAATGCAAGAACCACAAGCCTCTAAGCTTTCCCACACAAGATCTATTAAATAAAATTAGTGGGAGAACTCAAACTTTATTCTCAATGTTAAAATCAATCAATAATCAAGCAAATGAGAGTATTCAAGAAAATAGAGAATGAAGCACAAGCACTCTAAATGCACTCACAACTCTTGGATAATCAAGAAAAATGAAGCTTTTGAGTATATGAGAGTAGTATAGGCTAAACTAGGGTTTTGGGAACTGCGTGAATTTTTGCCTTAATCAAAATGTTAATCATTTGCTAATTATGACAAATGAATAGGCATATAAAGGCAAGAAGGATTTTTTGACTGTTGGGGACACAATGGGAATAAGTAAATTTGTTTTAAAAGCTATTAATAAAATTAACCCAATTTACCCCATTAAAAGACCAAAAATTCACAATGATTATTTCTTTGAGGGTTCTAAGCCTATATTGCCTCTATTGATATTGAATTTTAATGCATGTGAGAGGCACCAAGTTGGAATGGCTTTCGATCTAAACTACATGTGCACAGGTCTACTTGAATTTTATACATTCATCTAGACTGAGACCTAGGCAATTTTATTAGCCATTCTACTCATCTCTAAGTATATAAAGTTCTAATGGATTTGACTTAGTGTTTGAGAGCTTTGTGTGAGAAGTAAAGAATGAATACTCTTAAAGATTAAACATTTTATTTAAAAGAGTATTCAAAAGTAGGACATTGTACAAGATAAGCATTCTAAAGAATATGTCCTAACTTATTTTGGTAAAGAGCATAGTGGAGGATATGAATAACTAGTAACTGACACTCTTTGGTGATTGGAATGTATCCTTTAGATATGATCACAATTTTCGAGCAAGGATACGAACCAATGAGAGGGTGGATCTTTACCTCATGTGATTGTGGTAAGGTAAAGATTTCCTATGGAGGAGACGAACTAAAATTAGAGGTTTTTCACATTTAAAGTTAAAAGAAGATATTTTGATTTGTCAATAAAACTTGAATTCTTTAGTGAATGCCTCTAATTTTGATTTCAAGAGGAATGTATATTAATAAGTACCAAAAATATTTGGAATTTTTTATCAATAGTTTTTCAAGCCTAGAATGATGACTAAATATTTTATTAGGCATTTTAGGCTTTCAAGATGAGTTTAGGACAAGATTTTTAACTTCATTTCCTAAAACTAAAACTTATAAAATGGGCAGAGTATGCTTAGCTTTAGATATTCATATTTAAGTGTGAGTTAAGCATTTTAGAATAATATGCCAAACACAATTGCCTTGTCCATGTGGAAATGGATTTTTATTCAAACAACCAATAATTTCATATTTCAACCAATGAATATATGCATTAAGTTTAGATTGGTTATATACTTGCATTTGCAGATTGGCTTTATTTTTCAAAATACTTAGTATGTAAAATTTTAAATAGTGGACATATACTAAGGTTTTACATTTTCAACCAGAATCACTTATTGACCCTTTAAACAACAATACCCACTATGGCTAATCCTATGTGTTAAGGAAGAATTATGTGAACATGTAATTCTTGTTTGAGTAAATTTTTCCTTGATTTTCAAGGGATTTGTTTTCGTAACAACACATATTATTTTTCTATCTTTTATTCTTGATGGGTTAGGAATCGGTGATTCTTTGACTTTCCATACTTGTTTGGGTTTCACACATTTTCTTTTAAACGGGCAATCAAATTTTACATGCCCCTTCTTATTACATAAGACACATATGGTGTGAGTGTATGGAACGGAGGAGGTACTAGCATAATGTTTCAATTCTTTTACAAAGTACCCCATGTATAAGTTCTTCATTTTCCTATTTTCAATTCCATTAAAACCTATACCGTCCTTATCTAAGATCATCTTTTGTAAACTTAAGAATTTGTCAAAATTTTCTTTACCTCTAGTGAATGTATGGATGATCTTAGACTGGTCTTCTATTTTCTTTTCTAGATCTTGAATTTTTAAGTTCTCTTGACCTTTGCAAACATTCTTAAGTTTCATAAATTCTTTAGACATTGTGTTTGCTTCACACTGAAGTTCTGCAATAGGAAAATCTTTATTGTTATCATTTGAAGTTTGAGATCTTAATGCATTCAATTCTTTTTCTAATTAATCATTCTTGTTTAATTTTAAAATTATTTTCCCTTTCAACAAGAACGTTTGATTCACATTCTTTCTCACATGCCTCATACTTGTTCTTCAAAATAGTATATGTTTTATTAGTTTTAACAAGTGACTTATGAATTCTAATATATTCAATTTGCAATTCTTCATAAGTATGCATGCTCTCACTATCACTACTATGACATGATTTAGAATCATATGCATCATTCAAATCAACACATGAATCATTGGCAGGATTATCTAATAACCCAAAAGGAGACAAGTTTACCTCATCGTCAGTTAGAGTTATGAAGCACAATTTACCTCCTTCAAGATCCGTAGAGCTTCAATCATATGGAGAGATCATATTGTTTTGCATGGGTGCTCCATATCTTCTCTTAAGTTCATCCCATATCTCCTTAGCACTATTACATGCCATAACCTTACAAAGAACATTAGAATCTTAAGCATGCAGCAAGGTGTTCAAGACATCAAAATTTATTTGCCCTAAGTTCCTACCATGATTATTTAATTCACACTCAGATTTAGGAACACTAGTACAACCAATGGATTGAACAGGCACACTATCACCCTAATCAATGACATTCCAAAATTTCCAATTTAAAGCTTTCATATATATAGTCATTCTGAATTTCCACACAGCATAATTATCACCACAGAATACTGGTGGGTGTGTTACCAATCTTTCCTCACATGAAGGAGATGCACTAACATGAGCCATCATGATCTTTTACTAAAAGACGCCTAAGTCTAACTTACGAGACTCTAATACCAATTGTTTGCTTTGGTGTAATCCCAATAGGGGGTGAGTTGGGTATTTAAAAATTGTTGCCTAGGTCAATCGGTTTAACAGTAGTATTACACAACCTAAGGTCAGTCTATGTGATCAATAAATAAACATACACGTATAATAAAAGTAAAGTGTGGAAAAGTAAACAATACGCGCAATATGTTATCGAGGTTCGGCCAAATTGCCTATGTCCCCACCTCGGCCACACCAGCACAAGGATTCCACTACTGCTCACTCAACGAGTGGAGCAGCACCGGTTACAACCAGGTCAATTCAAGGGGTTGACCTCAACCAACACACCTTAACAGGATAATACACCTAACTTTCCTAACCAGGTCTAAGCTAGTATGGGACAATTCAATAGGGCTAGTCTCCCTCTTCAGGCATGTGCTTAGAATACAATCAATATGTATAAAATTTGTACATGGAAATACACTTCTTCAGAAGCAAATATGCACACCAGTATAGCTCAAGTAATATTCCAAGCACATATGATATGTAAATATGCTCAGTGCTTTTAATGTGTGCTAAAACACTCAAATAGGTGTAGATAATCAATCTAGATCAAGAGTGTATATCTAAGCAAGATTTGAAACACTATATTTGAATATCACAATATCATATCAAAGTTTCGAATATACTAGCAAGTTGATTCAAATGAACTTAGCAAGATGTTCTCAATATACTAAGCATAAAGAGTGTTTGAATGGAAGCTTTGAAAAATAATTTTTGCATACAAAAATAAGGGCTAAGGTAACTTGCAATGACAATGCAAGAACCCTTTGCCTCTAAGCTTTCCCCCACAAGATCTATTAAATAAAATTAGTGGGAGAACTTAAGCTTTACTCTAAATGTTAAAATCAATCAACAATCAAGCAAATGAGAGTATTCAAGCAAATAGAGAATGAAGCGCAAGCACTCTAAATACACTCACAACTCTTGGATAATCAAGAAAAATGAAGCTTTTGAGTGTATGAGAGTAGTATAGACTAAACTAGGGTTTTGGACATTGAGAGAATTTTTGCCTTAATCAAAATGTTAATCCTTTGCTAATTATGACAAATGAATAGGTATTTATAGGTAAGGAGGATTTTTTGCCGTTGGGGACACAATGGGAATAATGAATTTTTTTTAAAAGCCATTAAGAAAAATAACTCAGTTTACCCCATTAAAAATTTAGTAAAAAATATTTTGACCCGTGAGGTTTGGGTGCCCGGCCTGAAGTTCGGGTGCCTGAAAAGATTCAGTCAAAAATACAATTTTTAATGGTTCGGGTGCCCAAATAGTGAGTTGGTCGGCTGAATAAAAGTTAGTAGCATTTATGTGTTAGTTCGGGTGCCTGGTTGCAAGTTCAGTTAACCGAACTGACCAATTCAGTCGACCGAGCCCATTTTGAACGTGATCGTTCGCGCGCCCGGGTTGTTGAAAAGGAACCTGACATAGGTTCAAGTGCCTGAGGGAGATACGCTCAAAAGTGGCTCGGGTGCCTGAACACCAAGTCAACATATTGACTTGCTCGGTCGCACGAGTCATTTTACACGGCATAGGTTCGGTCGCCCGAACCCTCTCAATAATTTCTATTAAGTTCACTTTTTTCCTGAATTGATTCCCTTGGTTATGTAAGTGATATGGGAACTAATTAGTGCATATGTCTTGGGACTTAAAGTCTCTTCAAGTACGCCCAAAAAACCTGCCGTCGATCTACTGTCCTAAGGTTATTTGGTCCCTAAGGTCAATCTACGGCATTTCTGAGCATACCTACCTATCATGCATAATGTAAATTATTACAAGTCGCAGGGTGTATAGTCCATATTAAATATTACATCCCAAAATGAAGAAATAAAATAATAAATACAAATACAACATAAAATTCTTCATTCTTTAGCATGAATACCGCACGCCATCATGGTATGTCTTTCAGTCCGAATATACGTGCACAGTGAACCTGCATGTAAGCCTTAGTACAACCATCAGTACCAATAGTATTTGTCATAATAAAAAATGGGTGTGATGTATCAAGTCAACAATATAATATAATCATAATAATAAATTAAAATACTAAACATAATAAATAAAATATTAAAAATACCACAATACGTAATACTAAATATAAACATATAATATAAACTAAAATACTAAAAATAGCACAATAGAAAATAATAAATATATATCATACTAAGTAATACCATATATACTAAAATGCTAAAAATACTGTAATATGTAAAACTAAATACAAACATAATAAGAATATCATACTACCATATATATTAAAATACTAAAAATACCATAATAAGTAATAATAAATATGCCATAATAAGTAATACTATCTAATATATACCAAAAATACCAACATATGTAATACTAAGTACAAACAAAATAATAATACCATGATACCATATACACTACATACTAACAATAACATAACATATAATATTAAATATAAACATAATAATAAGAAGAAAATACTATACTACCATATAATAATACCATAATAATAAACTACCATAATGCATACTAAAATATTACAATAATATTCCAAATATACATAATAAGCTACCTTAATAATAAGCTACCATAAGACATTATAAACTACCATAAAAATAAACTACCATGAACAATAACACCGTAATAGTAAACTACCACCATACATAACAAAGTACCATAATAATAATACCATAATAGTAAACTACCACAGTAATACTATCTAATATATACCAAAAATACCATAATACGTAATACTAAATATAAACAAAATAATAATACCACGATACCATATACACTACATACTAACAATAACATAATATATAATATTCAACATAAACATAATAATAAGAAGAAAATACTATACTACCATATAATAATACTATAATAATAAACTACCATAATGCATACTAAAATATTACAATAATATTCCAAATATACATAATAATCTACCTTAATAATAAACTACCATAAGACATTATAAACTACCATAAACAATAATACCATAATAGTAAACTACCACACTACATAACAAAATACCATAATAATAACTTCCATAATGCATAATAAATTACTATAAAGATAAGCTACCATAAACAATAATACCATAATATATAATAACAATTCCATAATAATAAAGTACATAATAATAATACCATAAATAAAATAAGAACACGATAATAATCAAAACCTTAATAAGAACATGACAATAATAAAAATCCTAATAATAATACAACATAAATACAACACTAAAATAATATCATAACAAAATACCATAATAATAACTTCCATAATGCATACTAAACTACTATAAAGATAAGCTACCATAAACAATAATACCATAATATATAATAACAATTTCATAATAATAAAGTACATAATAATAATACCATAAATAAAATAAGAACACGATAATAATCAAAACCCTAATAAGAACATGACAATAATAAAAATCCTAATAATAATACAACATAAATACAACACTAAAATAATATCATAACAAAATACCATAATAATAACTTCCATAATGCATACTAAACTACTAAAAAGATAAACTACAATAAACAATAAGCTACCATAAACAATAATACCATAATAATAAGCTACCATAATATATAATAACAATTCCATAATAATAAACTACATAATAATAATACCATAAATAAAATAAGAACAAGGCAATAATCAAAACCCTAATAAGAACATGACAATAATAAAATATCTAATAATAATAATACAATATAAATATAACACTAAAATAATATCATAACAAAATACCATGATAATAACTTCCATAATGCATAATAGACTACTATAAAGATAAACTACCATAAACAATAAGCTACCATAAACAATAATACCATAACAATAAGCTACCATAATATATAATAACAATTCCATAATAATAAACTACATAATAATAATAATAATACCATAAATAAAATAAGAACAAGGCAATAATCAAAACCCTAATAACAACATGACAATAATAAAATCCCTAATAATAATACAACATAAATACAACACTAAAATAATATCATATAATAAATATGACATGCAAATAATCGAAACCCTAAACATAATATCACATAATAACCACAACCCTAATATTAATGTCATATAATAAAAATGACATGCAAATAATCAAAACCCTAAACAAAATATCACATAATAATCACAACCCTAATAATAATGTCTCACAATAAAAATGGCATGCAAATAATCAAAACTGTAAACACAATATCAAATAATAATCACTACCTTAATAATAATAAATACTAATAATAATAATGGCATGCAAATAATCAAAACCCTAAACATAATATCACATAAAAATCCCAACCCTAATAATAATATCTAATAATAAAAATGACATGCAAATAATCAAAACCCTAAAAATAAGATCACATAACTATAATAATAATAATAACATGAAAAAAATCAAAAGCCTAAAACTTATTGATAAGTCCCTAAAATGCACTATTTTAGGCCCTCAATTACCTTGGTTTTGTCTTCATTTATCTTATAAATACCCTTTGTTACCATAGTTCAGAGTTATGCAAGGTTTGTTCATATTTCAAGAAAAACAGGTTAAAACCAAGGAGTTAAGTTATATGAGAAGCCAAGGGAGTATTTGGGATACTCAAAGCTCAAATGAAATGCTCAACCAAGCCCTTAGAGCCTCAATTCATAAAAGGAAATGTGAATTTAGGTGTATTCCTAAAAAGGGAGTGAATTGGGTATTTTAAAAATTCTTCGTATTTCCTATCTTTAATCTTAGTATGACTCAATCAATCTCAAGTATTTTAGATATTCAGATATGCCAATATTTAAAACATGCATAGCAGATCAAAAAAATATAAGTGCAGAATTGTAAACAGAGAGAGAGAGAGAGAGAGAGAGAGAGAGTAGACACCGAATTTTTAATGAGGTTCGGCCAAACCTGACCTACACCATCGCCATGGGCAAAACACCCAAAGATTCCACTATTCAGCTCCTTAAATTGGGACAAAACTTCCCGTTTACAACTTGTTGCTTACAAGAGGCGTAACTTGCTCCTAATCTGCTGATTACAAAAGAAACAACTTCCTCCTAATCCACTACTTACAAGAGGCACAACTTTCTTTTACTCTTCCGCTTACAAGAGGCACAACTTCCTCCCCGCCAATTCACAACCCGAATCGTAAATACAAGTGATAACATATAAATTTGGATACGCTCGAATTGCTTCTTAACAAGCTAATGAGTATAGTAAATTCATAAGCACTTGCACAAAATGTAATATGAAGCTCAATCGAGTGTATGTGATGTGTTCAATAAAATCTTTTGCAATAACAAATGTATGATCTTTGTATAAAAATATGTATGATACGTTTGCCCCAAAGATCTAAACCAAATATATGATCTTTATAAATAAATAAATAAATACACACACACACACACACACACACATATAAATATATATATATATATATATATATAATAAGTGTGCTCCAAAGATCTAAACCCTATTAAATATTTCTCTAGAAAATATTTCTCAAAACTATATATTTTGGAGATTTTAGGGTTTGCTCTCAAATAGTTTTTGCAATAACGAAATAAGATTAAATCTTTGAATAAAATATAAACGTGAATACTTTCAAAGATTCAAACTTTAGCAAAATTTTTTCCAAAATAAATATTTCAAGTAATGGATAGATGAAGAATAAATGTTTTTCTTGTCAATAAAATATTAGATATAAGAGTATAAGAGATGATAAACTTTTGATATATAAATTGAATGCACATAGAAACTCCATGTCTATCAAACCTCAATACCCAGGGATTGTTTGCAAGATATGTGTAGTGACCCGAAGAATAATAGTATTTAAATAATAACGAGGGAGAAAAATAGAAACAGTAACATAAGAAGGCAGCCAAAGCGTTCATCAACGACATTGCATTTTGGAGGTAAAATTTCTAGTAATATTTTCCAAGCCTCGTCGACGAACACAGGGATTTCATCGACGAGAGTACTTCAGGATCTCGTCGACAAGGTCCCGTCTCTTCAACGAGAAGATACCGAGAAGGATTTTTGAGAAGTCTAAAACTCATCGATGAAAGTATAGGTTCATCAACGAACTT
The DNA here is from genome assembly GCF_029873635.1 of Malania oleifera. Classification (NCBI taxonomy): domain Eukaryota; kingdom Viridiplantae; phylum Streptophyta; class Magnoliopsida; order Santalales; family Ximeniaceae; genus Malania; species Malania oleifera. The sequence continues at coordinate 86,311,282 of NC_080418.1, read as the reverse complement.
CCTACAAGACTCGTCGATGAGGTGACGTGGCTCGTCGATGAATCCCACAGTATAAATAGTTCTTAAACTCAATTTTTACGCAGAATTTCAGTGTAGACTCTCTCTCTCTTCTTTCCTACAGCCTCTCCCTCTTCTCTCTTCGATTTTGGCCCCGTCGTTCACCGGATCGACGATCTAAGGCGACCACGACACTCCTGGCGGAGTTATCTTTAAGTCTGCTGAAGCAGATCGTTGGTGGAACGAAGTCGGAATTCATCCCAAATCTAGAGTAAGGTCTTTTATTAGGAATTTGGGTTTCCAACAGTTGTAAGAAATGTAATATACGTAGAAATAGTAATGTTTTGTTATGGGATTTATGGTTTTTAGGGTGTTTAGTGGAGAACCCTGCGGGTGTAGGATCTGTTACAGTAGGAGGGTTTTAACATAAATCAGGTAAGGGAAATATGCTATGCTAGGTTATTTGAGTATGATTTAAGTATAAAATTATAAATGTTCCACCAAAGTATTATTCACAACAGAGACTTATACAATTTATCAAGTATGATTAATATGTTTTAAAATTATTGTGTGGCTTGAGAATATAGATATGGTATAGAAACATGCTTTATAGTATTTTTCTAAGATGTGTTTTACAGAATATTCAGACAGTGAATGTATTTTACAGCAATTACAAAAATGTCATGATTATACAGTTTTATAGTACCATGACATACAAATTTATCTTTAATTACAGAAACACAGTTGATATAGATACAGTTTTGTACAACGTCATGGTTTATACAATTATTACAGAATCATGATAAAACAAATAGTTGTATATAGAGATGTATTATATAGTATCAGACCCTGTTGGACCATACAGTTACAGAGCATGGTACTGTAGCTACATATAGTATATAGAGTGCAACCACCTATTCAGATAATACGTGGTATAAAGGTCGATCGCATAGAGCTCACAAGTGGATAGGCTCCCCATAAGATATGGGTAGAGGAGGGCTAATCAAACCTATGGAGTATAGTGATCTATTCCTGGTTGGCCAGCCAGGGTAGATCCCGCCTACGGGCCGCACAACCCTATTATGAGGGGTTAAATCATGACACACAGTTAACCACAGGGAAGATTTCAGTTATTACTATGTTTATACAAATTTACAGAGACAGAAAATATTTTGAGTAGAAGCCTAAAGTATAGAAATTTTAAGCAACAGATAAAAGATGATGATTTATATTACTGGTATTGTACTTTACATATTCAATGATACATGATTATATAGTAATAGATTTTCATAGTATTGTAACTCATTTTCCACACACTAGTAATAGCATATTTCGTCTTACTGGGTGTTGGATCATCCTAATTAATTTAAAATTTTTCAGGTGATCCAAGTAGGTGAGCAGATCAGGCTCGCAGGTAGAGGGGCTTCAGTACTGCTCTGTCAATAGAGAGTGAGTAATTGTTTTGGAGTATTTTTGTATAGTTCTAGCCAGTCGTGGGTATTTTGGGGAACAATCATATATGTGTATATTGGGAAACATTTTAGCACTCTAGTATTGTATATAATTACATATGGTTATGTTTAATTGATTTCTGCTTCTCACTACTTAGGTTGATGATCGGGTTTAATCCAGTGTGGTATTAGAGCATTTAAAATGTTATAGTATAAAAAAAAAAAAAAAAAAACCTAGTTAAATAGCAGGTCGTTACAATATGTATGTGAATGCCCTTTGAAAAATGAGATAATTGCCCAAGGATGTCTGAATGCAATGGAGCATTGGAAAAAGTTGTAAAACTAGGTTTTAGGGTTGATATATATAGGCATCCTCAGCATCTAGATGCTCCCCAACCGTTGGATTATTAAAAATGTATTTTAATTAAAAATATTTTTCCTTTCAACACTGGAGCGTCGGTCTTCGCGACATACTCATCGATGAGTTGACACATTTGTTGACGAGTGTCTTTCACTTATTCGTCGAAAATACCAAGGGTTCATCACTAAGTAGCCTGTCTGAGATTTTTGAGGTCTCTGTATTTTATCGTCGACAAGAGAAGAGCATTTGGTGATGAGTGGCCTTCAGTCATTCATCAACGAGACCAGGGGAATCATCGATGAGCTACCTATTATTCATCCCGATCCAACCTAGGTCAATGCTTATGAATATGTCGTGAAAAACATGCATCCTAAGGTCAATCTATATGTTATTTTGAGCTTCCAACTTTATCATATGAGCATACATATACAAATATAATCTAAAACAATACAACTAAATAAAACTACGTCTTCACTCATTTGCTTTTGAATTCTCTATGGAATGGGACAAGATATGTGAGCTTTATGTTCCTTATGACTTCCATTTTTCCTTTGCCATATGTGCATGCTTGAAGTATAAACCTATTTAAGTACTAAATGAACAGATGAGATATTTGTGTATTGTAATTATCAAAATAGGATCGGACTGAAAAAGCCAACAGGAAAGAAGACCCTGTTCAACCATGTGGTGTGACTAGCAAAGCACAGAGGCGACTAGGTCATAAGCCATAGACTCTAAGGTTCATACTGAAAGAAGAATGCTACAATGTTTGATGAAGTGCTTGACTAAGTGACCCTCTGGGGTGACTAGGTCGAGATACTAAAGCCTACTGAGTCAGAGATACTGAGAGTCTTGACCTAGAGTTCGATTAAGAGACCATGAAGGGCAACCAAGTCGAGACCCTAAGTTGAACTGAAGATTGAAATACTGCAAGTCTGGACTAGTAGCTCAACTAACAAGATCCCAGGGTGCGAAGAGGTCAAGGATGCCGAAGTTTGAATCCTAGAATTCCCAAAAGCCTCGACCAGGGCGTGACCACGGAACCTATAGGTGCGACTAGGTCAACATTAACGATCTTCTATACGAAATTTACTGTTGCAGTTTCTTGTTTTGAATTTTAAACCTTGTAAACCCTTTTGGGTATAAATAATAGCTTCAAATATGCTTTTAGGGTTCCTCTTTGGCCTCTTTATGGGTTAGTGACAGACCTAGAAAGCCATTGAGAGCCAATTAGATTAGGATTTACAGCTTTTAATTTCAATTCCTATACTAGTTTATGGTTGGATTCGTGAAGGCCTATGACAACCTTAAAGTTACTTGTGTTGTTGCATAGAATAAAGTTCTCTACTGTATTCCTGATCATTAGTGATAGACTTTTGAGTTTGTAATTGAAGCCATCTTTACATGCTTTCCTTTAGATGCTTTCATTTACATGATTTCCTTTACATGCTTTCATTTCAATACCATGCAAGTTTACCTCTTTGAGAGTGATGATACCCTAGGGTAAAGGATAGCCTAGCTAGGGATTCAATCACTTATACGAATCAGGCTACGGTTTATATATGGGGTCAATTTGTGATCGTTGAGATAGAGTACTCCTTGGTTCTTGATTGTGCTCTGGACGATTGTTGCACCTTCACTACTCCATGCCCTCTGATGGTTACTTAGTCATTAGCCAAAGACGGATAGCTGACCAGACGTATCTAGCGTGCACAACAGTCTAAGCTTGATTTATGATCTTAGATATGCTTTGTAGGAGTAGTGATAAAATAGATTTTACATGCTTTCAGTAGTTGTTAGCAACCCCACCAAAATCTCTCCTTTTTTACTATTTTTTACACAAAGTTATAGTAAACTAGGTTGGAAGTGGTAAATAACTGCACTTAAGTCCCTTTGGATCAATACCCGACTTACTTAGTGTTCTACTAAACTTGGGAGTAGTTAGGTTTATAAATTTTATTTTTAGTAGTTGAGGACCTAAGCCTTGGCGAGCCTACCAAATTTTGACGTCGTTGCCAAGGACTAGGTTGCAGTTATAAGCCAATTTCTAGTTTACCGTATTATACATTGTTTCTTTTTCTTTATTTTCTTTTATTTTTCATTTTATTTTATATTATGAAGTCTTGATTTTGTGTTGCATGTGTATATGCTTGGTTTGCATTTTTGGGATCCTTTGTTAGTGCCTATAGACCTTGAGATTAAGAGATCCCATAGGTCCATTAGGAAATCTATCTATAATCCTAAGCTAGCAAAGTCATCTAAACTTAAACTCATGGCTAAACGTCTACTGGTTCCCACTGTTCAAATCTTGAAACTTCAAGCTCCCCGCTAACCTGTAGTGGGAGAGCAACCCCTTCGGCACCTTAAATACTACTTCACACCCAACATATACATATTGCCATCTTGTATTTGATTCCCAAATGTCAAGGCCACGCATTTTGAGATCAAGACTTCCACCATCTCAATGCTTCCCAATTTCAATGGAAATTCTAATGAAAATCCTTATAAGCATCTAGATGAATTTCTCGAAATTTGTTCCACCATTCGAATATCTATTTTTGGTGATGATGCCCATCGCTTAAGGCTTTTTCCATTCTCTTTGAAGGACAAGGCCAAATACTAGCTAAATTCCTTAGAGCCAAACTTGGTGACCACTTGAGCGACCATACAATATGATTTCTTAAAAATGTACTTCCAAATAAAGAAGACTAACTAGCTAAGGAAGGTCATCACTAATTTCTCACAATAGGATGGGGAACTATTTTTTGAGACTTGGGAGCATTTTAAGGACCTCTTGCATGAATGCCCACATCACCAAGTCCCAAAGTGGCAATTGGTTTAGACCTTCTAAGAAGGATTACCTGAGTGAGACCGGTCCATGGTAAATGCAACTTATGGAGGTACTTTCCTCACCAAGCATGAGAATGAGGCTTGGGCTCTCTTTAAGAACCTAGTTGAGAATTCTCAGCAGCATGTTGTTGCTGCCCATAGACCATCTAAACCTTCCTCTTCTAAACTTAAGGGATTCAATGAGTTAACCGCAGGATGTGACCTTGGGCCCACACTGCACACCATAGTTAAAAAGCTAAAGCAGTTCTTGTCCTTAGGACTGCAGCCACAGCCTGTGGCGTGTGCAGATGTGTGTGCCATTTGTTAAGATGTTTCACACATTTACTTCAATTGCCCCCATGCGCCTCCCCAGCTCCAGTTTGTGTAGGAAGAAGTTAAGGCTACCTATAATTGGTACGATAGGCCATCCAATGACCCATATTCCAACATGTACATTTTTGGGTGAAAAAAGCATCGTAACTTATCCTAGAGGCCACAATCTTTGGGTTTTCAAGCTTAAAGACCTCAGCATTCACTCACTACTACACCTCCTTGCCCATACCAAAATTCCCAAAATTCTCCCGTTTTTGCCACTATGTCTTCATCTTTTTAGAAATTGTTTCCACCTCAACCCAAATATGATTCTTTCCAGGAGACAGTGCTAAAAGCTCTTAAGGGCATCGAGGCTGATCGCCAAGTCGATCGATAGTTACTTTACTATTACTCCCATTTTATTTCCAAGCTAGAAGCCACCATAGGGTAACTAGCTAAATCTTTGAGTAGGAAATATGAGGGAAAATTGCTAAGTCAACCTCTAGTGAACCCTAAGGACCAATATGGGGTGGATTGTGAGTTGGCTACTAGTCCTTCATCATATAATGAGCAAGCCTAGGTCGTGATCATTCTTCAGAGTGGTAGGGAGTTAAACAATAGGGTTGGAGAGAAGTTAGATTGGGAAAAGAGTAGGGGGAAGATGATGAAAGAACTTGAAGATGAACTATGTCACCCTCCTTCTCCTAGTTTTGTAACTGATACCGAAACACCTACTCTTTCCAAAGATGGAGCACTTCCCCATTATGTTCCTACGGCTCCATATCCTGTAGCTTTTCATTCACCCTCTAAATCTAAGAAAGAGGCACCATTGAGTTCATCATGGACACATTCTAACAAGTTAAGGTCAATATTCCTCTCTTAGATGCTATTAAGCAAGTGCCTATATATGCCAAGTTCCTTGAGTACTTGTGCACGTAGAAGTGAAAATCGAGGGTACACATGAATAAACAAGTTAGGCTAGTCGAGCACATGAGCTCAATTCTATTAGGTCACCTTCTAACTCACTCAAAAAATGAGCAGCTCGGAAGCTATCCCAAGTATAGGAGTTATGCCGTGTAATACTCAACCCAAGGGCTAGATCGTCTCCTCAGGGAATGCGTTTAATCTCAACTTTCACGTTCGTCCAATCGAAAATAAAAATGCACTGAACTCAATTCAGATTTGGGTTTTTCAAAATTGTGGAGACTTATTTTGACAAATTAAATAAACACGCAAATTAAAGTTCTAAAACTAGCATGCACGGAATTAAATAGCAATCATGGAAACCCTAGTCTACTGAAGGAAACACTGGAGCACATTAACTAAAAATGGTAACTTAAACATGGAATTAAAATACGCAATGATGGAAACTCAATCAAATTCAAACACAGACTAAAACCCGAACCTTTAACATAAATCAAGAACTTGAATCGAAATGCAAACACATAAAAAAAATCTAAGCTTGAACGATAACGGGAAATAAAATTACAAACTTTAACAAGGGAAAATAAATAAATAAATAAACTACATAAATACTTCAATGTGATAAATAAAGAAAAAAACTCTAAACACTTATTCAAGATCCAAAACTTTTAATAAAACTCAATATGAATGTAACAACCCCAAACTAAGTAATAAAACAAATAAAGAAAAGATGAGAGAGAAAAGGAGAGAGAGCTAATAATATTTAACATACAAACATTTAAATCACTCCAAGTAAAAGTATAATAGTATCCCACTGTAAAAAGAAATCAGGAAAAAGAAAAAGAGAGAGAGAGAGAGAGAGAGAGAGAGAGAGAGAGAGAGCAGGGGCTTGTGGAGATGGAACTGCTGTTGGGGTCTTTGAGGGTAGTAGTTGGTGGTCTGGTGTGCTGCTGGCTGGCCGAGGCAGTGGTCTGCTATAGGTTGTGTTGGGAGAAGCCAAGGATGAGTGCTGTAGTTGGAGAGCTGCTATGCGCCATGGAGTCTGTTGTAGATTGTGCTGGGAGCTGGCCTGTTCGAGGGCTGGTATGGCAGTGGCTCGGGAGAGAGGGTTTGATGGAGGACTGGAACAAAGGAGGCTGATGGTGCAACTGTAGAAGAGAAGAGGGTAACTGAGAAAAGGGAAAAGGCAGAGAACTGAAAAGTTGGAAATACGTGAGAGTAGAAGGGGGAAAAAAAAATAGGAGAATAGAATGGGAGAATGGGCAAAAAAGAGGGCAGAGAAAAGCTAAGGGAAAAAGAAAGGAAAGGAGAAGAGAAGAAGAAGAAGATGAAGAAGAGAAGGGAAGGAGGGGGAGGCCTCAAGCTGCCTGCGTAGGGGGAAGAGGAAGGAAAAATAAATAGGGAGCGGGGAGTATAGCCCTCCCCGGATAGGTGACCCGATTGGAAGCAACTGACCTGGCTTTGCATGGCCAGGTCATAGTAAGGCTTATGTATTTATTTATTTATTTTTTGTTCTCTGTTCACAACCAAATTTGACCTTCTTGGAGCTTGTTTCTCACAAAATGCAAAACACAAGAAGTGTAGATAATAATTTCCTATTTCTTTAGAAATTTTAATTGTCTCGATCACAGCTCGGACAAAAAAGTTATGCACGAAATACGAACAGGTGCCGATTTTGGTTCCCAGGAATTTTCCTGTGATAAAAAATTACCAAAAATTCATAAATTATGCAATAAAACTCAAAAATGATAATTTTGGCACTTTATTAAAATATTGGACATAATTGGACATTTAATTAAAAATATAAGTCGTAAAACTCGGGTTAAGATGCCCAATTACGCAATTTTGACACGTAATCACACCCCCAACTACCATTTTGCTAGTCTCTAGCAAATGACGTGAATGAATTTCAGGGTAGTGCCTACAACTACAAACTCCAGTGATCATGAAATCAATGCACATGCGACACAACCATACCGTTTCACATACAAGAATATAACTGCATTACACATATGCTCGTTCATATTCGATTCACATTCTCCAAAGTACGTCACTCATGCGAATTTCATCATTTAAATGTCATTCAAGAACAAAATACTTACATGAAGTTAACCGGTGGCACATTCAAAGTTAATGCAGTCATATAAGTTCGAGTATAAACAGGTACACTCTTGAGGTTTGCGTGATGTGTGTGACTCAGTACACTTGGGATACCAGTGGACACCTACAAAACGGTCGCTTTGACTCGGCCTAACTAGTATACCCTCAAAAACACTCAAAGAAAATGAGTTCACTCGTCATATATGAGGAGGAGTGTCGTGATCAAACATCCCACATATTAAAAGGAACAACGGTAAATGTATGAAGTGGACTAGTCTGGAAAGGACCTAGCCTAGCTATGAGGTGTCGGGTCCTTCACCCTAGCATCTTCTTACCTACTTGCCACATCCAACCGAGACCACCCTAGATTAACTTATTCATAAACTTGTCATGAGTACATCTGAGGCATTAACCGGTTGAAGCATCTTCATACATGGAAAACATGTGTCATGTCCTTGACTTTTTGTGATATGTATGTGGACCAACATTGACATTTCATTTTATGCACATGCTTATTTATTATTCTTTATTTTGTTCATTCTTTATTTTTTGTCTTTTCTTGAGCAATAAGGACAATCTTAACACTTCTTTTGTAGTTTTCACACCATCAATGGGAATTGAGTTCGAATACGGGTTCATGAATTAAGTCTATCTCTAGGGGTCGCTCTGCTTCACATTTTGAGTAGGCTACAAGACGTAGGTTTCTATCTCCACACTAGATGTCACCTCTAGGCTAGCAAATCAAAACATAGACTAGTGTACAAAGGATATCCAGAAAAAAAGGAAGGTTGAGTTTCATGAACTTTGAGCTGATGTCAAAAACTCGAAAGAACGATAATTGGCTCAATAATACCTCACAAGGTGTCATAGTCATCCCAGGTGTTCTTTCAGTGCTCACAAGAAACCCTAAGTGCAATGAATCATGTGTATGTGTTTATTCAGCCTCGCGAGATGTCTTGTAAATATAGGAAATTATATAGCTAAATTAACACAAATGTACTACCGATCGATTCTTCATGGGGTCATAAAATCATATAAAGAGAAACTACGCATGATTGACTCAAATGTGTAATTTGTAAGTTATATGCAAGTACGTGAAGGGTATGAGTCAATGTTAAGCATGACATAATGTAGTGTTCTTCCTTGTGCTCTTCCTTTTCTCTCTATCTCTCTCTCTCTCTCTCTCTCTTTTTGATCTTTTTGAGTTTTTTTTTTTGTTTTTTGATTTTTTTTCATTTTTTTATAATATAAAACCCATATAAAACCCGGTACGTGTACATGCACAGTGTCACATGCAAATGCTCACCCCCCCCCCCCAAAACTAAAGTAGAACATTGTCATCAATGTGAAAGCATAGAGGAAATAGAAAAGATTGTGCACGGGAAAGGTAAGGTGTACTTGAATGACGGGGTAATGGAAAAGAAAACTGAACTATGAGAAAATAGACCTGAAAAACTAACTGAAAATAAAATAAGGTAAAATAAAAAGAAAAAAAGGAAAGAAAAACATCACAATTGTCTGGCGGAAGCTCTAGGGGAGTTTCGTCTGGTGGCTGAAGGTCTATAAATTGCACCGGTGGGTCTCCAAATTTGAGCCGCCACAGTGGATCAGTTTTCATACTTGCACAAAAATCAGCCTCAAATGAATTAATGCGTGTTAAAATACCAAACAATACGTGCGCAGGTTGACCCTCGTGTGTTGACAAGAAAGGGTCTTTATTCAACATCGTGTCTAGGAAATTTGCTTCTTTAAAAACTAACGTGTGATGAGAAGTTATTGGAGCAATTACCTATAGTTCTTCAGAAGCATTAACATTAAAGGTTTTACCTGGGTCCTTGAAAATTATATTCTCACCAGACTGGTCACCCTCTTTTTCGGGTATACAAATCATTGTACCACTGCAAGGATCTGTGTCCACATTAGGCTCCTTGACATCTGATTCTGGCGATAGTGACGGTTCCACGGTTTCCAAGCTCGGAGTGTAAGGTACCACAGGTTGGTACTTCATATGAGTATCAGTCTCCTCATCAACTAACTGCTCCGCTTCTGGGCTCGTTTCCTCTGATTTTTCTTTGAATTCATCTATTTCAGTCGTAACTTTCGGTGCTAGGACAACTGGTTGTTCGACAATGAGCATCTCAGGTTGGGGAAATTCTTTCTCGCTTCTCAAAGTAATGGCGGTCTCTGTTGTCTCGAAGAGAACATCGTTCGTTTGTTGTTGTTACTGGTACTCTTGAAAACTAGGCTGAGGTTCCGCAAGTGATTCTTCTTGTTCTAAGATGTCCAACTGCGTGCTCAATGCATTAATGGTATCTCGTGATTCATTATTATGATTGATTTGAGTTTGCATGAACTTCTGGAGCATGTTCGCCATTTGTGTTATGTTATCCTCAAAAAATTTTGATAGCATACAGCTCTGAGGGATCTGTTGTGGTTGGAATTGAGGTGGAGGATTATCTAGGTGGTTTGGCGGCTCGTATACATCTCCACCACTGATTGTGCTGATATGGTGTGTAGTTATGGGTGCTTGAGTGTATCGTGTGTTCCACTGTGGGACATTTTTAGCTAAGTAATCAAAGAATGATAATACCTGATCTAGATCCTCGCTAACGGACTCTCCATTAGACATGGTCTGGATGAAATACTTGCAATCAGGGGTAAGAGCAGTATAAAAACAATCAGCTAACCTCCACGAGTTAAATCTGTAATGTGGACAAGTACTTAGCAGATCCTTGAATCGCTCCCAACAAGCCCGAAATGTCTCGTCATCCTGTTGCACAAAATTAAGAATCTGTTCCTACAAAAATTGAGTCTTCTGTGAGGGACAGAATGCATATAGAAATTCACGCTCCATATCAAACCAATTAGTAATAAAGTGAGGTCTCAAGGAGTGAAACCACATATGTGCCCTATCCTGCAAAGAAGCAATAAATAATTGCAATCTAGTAGATTCGTCAGTTCTAGCATGAGAGAAAAAGATGTTGCAGGTTAACTCGAACTCTGCTAAGTGCTGATAGGGGCACTCAGATTCCGTCCCATAGAATTCAGGTAGCAATGATGTCTTCCCGTACTGCATCATGAAATTAAACTTTTCATTACGCAAAACAATGGAAGAGGATGCAGTGGCATATTCAAGCTACAAAAAGTCCATTATCGTGCGCCGTGCAAGTGCCGCCATTTTTTCAAAACACATTTTTTTTTTCTGTTTTTGTTTTCTAATTTTTTTCTTTTTTATAAAACTAATACAAATGACGGGAAAAATACAAATTTGAGACTAATACTGACATTCCCCGACAACGGTGCCAAAAACTTGACTCACTCGAAAAATGAGCAACTTGGAAGTTATCCCAAGCATAGGAGTTATGTCTTGTAATACTCAGCCCAAAGGCTAGATCATCTCCTCAGGGAATGCATTTTAATCTCAAATTTCACATTCGTCCAATCAAAAATATAAATGCACTAAACTCAGTTCAGAATCGGGTTTTTCAAAATTGTGGAGACTTATTTTAACAAATTAAATAAACACGTCAATTAAAGTCCTAAAATAGCAAGCACGAAATTAAATAACAATCATGGAAACCCTAGTCTAGTCAAGGAAATACCGGAGCACATTAAATAAAAATGGTAACTTAAACATGGAATTAAAATACGCAATGATGGAAACTCAATCAAATTCAAACATAGACTAAAACCCGAACTTTTAACATAAATGAAGAACTCCAATCGAAATGCAAACACATAAAAAAAAAAAAATCTAAGCTTGAATGATAACGGGAAGTAAAAATACAAACTTTAACAAGAGAAAATAAATAAATAAATAATAAAAAACTACGTAAATACTTCAATATGATAAAAAAAAAAAAAAAAAAACTCCAAACACTTATTCAAAATCCAAAACTTTTAGTAAAACTCAATATGAATGTAACAACCCCAAACTAAGTAATAAAACAAATAAAGAAAAGATGAGAGAGAAAAGGAGAGAGACCTAATAATCTTTAACATACAAACTTTTAAATTACTCCAAATAAAAGTATAATAATATCCCACTATAAAAAGAAATCAGGAAAAAGAAAAAGAGAGAGAGAGAGAGAGAGAGAGAGAGAGAGAGAGAGAGAGAGAGAGAGAGAGAGAGAGAGAGGGGCCTGTGGACATGGAACTGCTGCTGGGGTATTTGAGGGTAGCTGCTGGTGGCCTGGTGTGCTGCTGGCTGGCCGAGGGAGTGGTCTGCTGCAGGTTGTGCTGGGAGAAGCCAAGGATGAGTGCTGGAGTTGGAGAGCTACTATGCGACATGGAGTCTGTTGTAGGTTTTGTTAGGAGCTAGCCTATTCGAGGGCTGGTATGGCAGTGGCTTGGGAGAGAGGGTCTGATGGAGGAATAGAACAAAGGAGGCTGTGGAGGCTGATGGTGCGGCTGGAGCAGAGAAGAGGGTAACCGAGAAAAGGGAAAGGCAGAGAACTGAAAAGCTAGAAATACAAGAGAGTAGAAAAAAAAAATAGGGGAATAGAACGGGAGCATGGGCAAAAGAGAGGGCAGAGAAAAGCTAAGGGAAAAAGAAGGGAAAGGAGAAGAGAAGAAGAAGAAGATGATGAAGAAGAAGAAGAAGAAGAAGAAGAGAAGGGAAGGAGTGGGAGCCCTCGGGCTGGCTGCGTAGGGGGAAGAGGAAGGAAAAATAAATAGGGAGGGGGGAGTATAGCCCTACCCGGATAGGTTACCCAATTGGAAGCAACTGACCCGACCTTGCATGGCCGGGTCACATCAAGGCTTGTGTATTTATTTTTTTTTTCTTCTTTTTCTTTTATTCTCTGTTCACAGCCAAATTTGATCTTCCTCGAGCCAGTTTCTCGCGAAACTAAAAACGTGGAAAGTGTAGATAATCCTTTCCTGTTTTCCAGAAATTTGAATTGTCTCGATCGGAGTTCGTACTGAAAAGTTATGCACAAAATACGAACAGGTGCCGATTTTGGTTCTCGAGAATTTTCATGCGATAAAAATTTACCAAAAATTCATAAATTATGCAATAAAACTCAAAAATGATAATTTTGGCACTTTATTAAAATATTGGACATAATTGGACATTTAATTAAAAATATAAGCCGTAAAACTCGGGTTAAGATGCCCAATTATGTAATTTTGACACATAATCACCTTCCCCTAGAGCTAAAAGACCCTAGTGCTCCGACCATGTCATGTGTAATTGGCGATTACACTATTGATAAGGCTATTTTAGATTTGAGGGCAAATGTGAACCTCCCTCCATACTCAGTATATAAGCAATTTAACTTAGGAGAGCTGAAGCCCACCCAGTCCGGTCACTTTATGTTTTGCTGATCGATTAGTAAAATGGCTCCCTAGTGTGATAGACAACATCTTGGTCAAGGTTGAGGAGTTATATTACCTTGTTGACTTCATTGTCTTGGATATGGAACCTTTGGACTCAACTAAGGATCCAATCCTTGTTCTATTAGGATGACCATTCTTACACATGGCTAACGCATGCATTGAATGTAAGACTGAAATTATGGACGTGTCCTTTGGCAATATATTGCTCCGGCTAAATGTATTTCACACTTCCCCTCATCCACCCGATGACATCCAAGTTGAGGACGTTGAGATTCCAGATGAATGTGTTGAGGAATCGGCTCCCTCAATTCTATGAAGGGACCCTTTAGAGGACATACTTTAGCTAGAGAGCCCCTCTATGTCTAGCTTGGAGGACCTATACGATCAAATTCTTTCCATTCATTATTCGGCCTCCAATCTAGAGGGATGACTTTGGGTAGGTGAGACATGGTTTAACAAAGAAATGGTGGAAGAAACACCTATTTTCGAACTAGGGTGAGTTCGACATGAGCCTTTAATGTGTCTGGCTGAAGACTGTAAACTTAGTGCTTTTGGGAGGTAACCTGAGTATTTTTTTTTTCATTTCGAGTCCTTAGGGTGTACATTATAGTGTAAATAGGGTTTATAGTCTTTCAAGTAGGTCATAGGTTATTTGGGGGTGTGACTAGGGCGCGGCCAGCACGCACATGTGCGACTTGGTCGAGCCCTGAAAGTCTTATGTGCTTCCATAGTACCAAGAAGTTTAACTAGGGGTGCGACCATAACTTCTTCGGCGCTGGTCAAGTCTTTGAAATTTTTTGTACTTGTAAAAAACTAAGAGGTTCAACCATGTGCATGACCAGCACTAAGCTGGGCGCGACCTGATCGGGAGACAGTATTTTTGTTTAAGCTGGGGATGCGACTAGGCGTGACCAGCACTAGTGCTGGTGCAACCTGGTTGAGAATGTTGAATGTTATTTAAAATATTTTTTCCACTACAATTATTTAACTCCCAATCTCCTTCTTGGTTGATCCTTGTTGCTCCTCTCTTTTACCTCATCGCGTGAGCTCCCTTCTCTCGCTCTAAGCCTCTGGCGACCTTCCGACCACCTACCCTATCTCCTGTGATCCCTTATCCATGTAAGTTTCTAGACGGTTACCTAAAGTTTCAATTGAGTGATATTATGTTGTGGTCGTAGCTTTTCCCTTCATTTTTCAGCAGCATTTCCCTTCCTTTGTTCCTTCTTCCATCCATACTGCAGCCCCTCACCTCATTGGATGTGCATCACTGTATTGGGTCTCAGGTTGCTTCCAAGCAACCCCAATCCTTTTGTTTTGCCACCAAATGGAGAAGAGCTTCCATTCAGTTAAAGGATGGGTTGTCATCAGGGTTAGAGCATACGCCACCCGTACCAGCATCATTGAGGGGCTGGGCAGCCCTGGCAGAGCTAGAGAAAAAGAGAAGAAGGAAGGTTGTTCAAATAATAACCCTCGATGACTACGATTTTAGGCCAATGTACATGTGTTTGGCTAGATGAGACGGGGGCTCACAAACAGAGTAAGTGTTGCATCGAAATCCTTAAAAAGAGGAAATTCCACCATTGTATGATCCTGTCAACCGCCTCCTATCATCCTAAACTAATTTAGGAATTCTATCGACACATGCACCACGATCCGTAGATGGGTGTGTGGTCCACATGACTATAGGGTATTGGGTTTGATATGATGCCAGCCCTGATCAGTAAGGCGTGGTCCCATCCTGAGGTCGACACCATACCATGGGAAGCACTAGACTCCTCTGATGTCCATCATATCTGCCGAAAGTTGTTCCATTACCATTATTATGATGGAGGTAAGATGGTGTGAGGCACGTGCACAACTAGGAACAGGTTACCAGACTATGTGCTTCTCTGGGATTTGATCCTTCAACATAAAATCTATGCATCCGACCACCATTTAGAGTGGCGTTGCATCCACCTACAAGATCTATATAATGTGCACAAAAATATGAAGGTGGATATCCCTTAGATGATGATGGATGGGATGATCACGTTCTATGTGAGGAACGTATAGCACCCGATGCTGAGGAAGCCAATGTCGAAGCCTAGGCAAAGTCATACTATTAGGGAGCGGAGGAGACTCCTTATTCCATATGCCCAACTTATCATGGCAATGTCGATGTGTCTAAAAATTAACTGGGGCAATCCTAGAGCACACATTCCCATTGGCGAGGTCACCTCTGAGAGGATGTGGCACTAGAGCTTGCAATTGGTTGCCATGACCAAAGTGAAGTTTTACCAGTGGTCTCCTTTTGAGGGAGTCCCAAGGTCCGAACTCCTTGTACCAAATTTACTTCACAACTCGGAGGATGAGCCCGCATGACCAATGGTACCACCTCCTTGTTGTGCCCCAAATAAGAATAGATGGACTACATCCGAGCCCTCTACTTTAGCAGTGGAACCCTTAGAGGTCATTCCTCCAGTGATGGCCCGTTCTCCACCAGCGTCCCTAATTGTGCCTCAAGAAGGGGATGATCTGGGTAGCCTGCATCATGAATTCGAGTTTTTTCGATCTGAGGTACACCAAGAGTTGGTAGAGACCAGAGAAACCATCTATCAGGGGTTCAAGGCATCAATCAAAGTCCTTAGAGCTTGCTTCCCTAGCGAGTTGGTGACATTTACCTTTTAGAGATTTGCAACTCTTGCCACACCCCCTAGGCCCTCTGTACATTCAGCTTCCTTATCTCCTGCAGCTTCTCCGGTCGTGCATTCTGTTACCTATCTATCTCCCCCTCCTCAGGCCACTCCACCGGCAAGCCTGGTGGTCATGATCGTGGTTTAGTCCTTTGATGAGGAGGAAGTGGAGGCACTTACCATAGAGAATCACTACTAGCTACCACCTCCGATATGGCTCAGTCCCCTGCACGATCCACTATGGTACTCTCTGCACCAGAGCCCATTATTGACCCTTCCAACTCTCATGTACCTACCCCACTAGCTCAAACAATAATGACGACTCTCATTTTCCCAATAGATGTTCCACTGACCTTAGCACCTCGTTAGGTGAGACCACCTCATTAGCCATCACCTACTGTCATACTTCTCCTATGCCACTTGGTGGAGGGCTCCACTCTTCCTAGAGACCTTCTTAAACAATTTATCTCTAACAGCCTACCAGCAACACATGCGTTGGTCACACAGGTTCCTACTCAAGCACCATCTCCTGCTTCTACTTCACCTGATTCACCAGCAGTCTCTAACAATGTTTATGTGGAGGAGGAGGCTACCCCGAGCCTGCACTCTAGCATTGCTCTTCATTTTGATGATGGCACTCCTTTTAATGCATTGGTGATTTAGGGGACAACAAATCCAATTACGATGCAGGCAAATTAACTGAGGAGGACTAGGATTTGGCTAGATCTAGTTCTTGGGATCTTTTGATGCACTCTCTGTATATGTAGATTGTTTGCTTTCTTTTTAATTCTTGTCTTTTCTTCTCTTTGTATTTTCTTTTCTTGTATGTATCCCACCATGTGTTTGAGAGATTGTATGGGTGCTTTGATGTTTTCACTTACATTGTACTACCGTTGATATCAATGATAATACATGGTGCTTTTGATATCCACTTGTCTTTTGTGCTTCAGTGTATCAATAGGTGCTTATACTATTTCTGGATTTTATGGATATACTTAATGGCGCAGGTACACTAATTGATTTTATAGCACCATGCTGTGTTTCCTCTCCCCTACTTTCCAGGTTCTTTCTATCCACACTTTAGTAGGGACACTAAAGTTTTAAGTTGGGTGTAAGGGGTTAGGAAAACACTGCATAGCACATGTTTGAGCACAAAAATGACATAATATTTAAAATTTCTAGTGATAGTATTTGTTTTATGCCATGTTGACATTGTTTATGCTCTTTACGTACTGCTTTATTACCTATATGTTACATGCTTAGGCCTATCATTTATATGACCTTGTTATGCTCACCAACGACATGGTGAGTTACTTATGCTTAGGTTAACATAATATAGCCAATATACTTGTTTTGCCACTCTACGAAGGTTGACTAATGGTTCATTCATTTTAAAATGGTGGTATAAGTTCTTATATCCATCAAGTACTTTACTAGGGTAGGAAGCACTTTCACATGATTCATAGCACTTAGGGTTCCTTGTTAGCACTGAGAAAGCAACCGTGGTGACTATGACACCTTGTGAGGTTTAGTTGAGCCTTTCGTTTTTTTTTTCCTTGGGTTTTTGACATCAAACTCTGAGTTTAAGGAACTAAACTTACCTTTTCTTGATTTGCTTTGCATGTTAGTCTCGAATTTTGCATTGGCTAGCTTAGAGATGATGTCTAGTGGGGAGATATAAACCTAAGTATTATAGCCTACTCAAGACATGAAAACTAAGCCACCCCTAGAGATAGACCTACTTCATGGACTTATTTTGAAGACAAATTTTCATTTGGTAGTTTGAAGATGACAAAAGTCATGAAAATTGTCCTAATTGACCATGAAAGAAAAAAAATGCATAAAAAAATGAGCAGAAGAAGAAAAATAATTGAAAAATACATAGAATACCAACTCCAAATACAAAAATGTCAAGCTAGGGACACAACATAAATGTTCTTACAAGTATGAAGCTTCTTCAACTATCTAATACTTATGATGTATTCATGTTTGATTTATGAATAAGTTGATCTAGGATGGTCTTGGTTGGATGTGGTGAGTAGGTGAGAAGGCGCTAGGGTGAAGGACCTGAAACCTCATTAATAGGTTGGGTCCCTTTCTTATGAGACTAGTTCACTCAATTTTTAGTGTTAGTTCTTCAAGGTATGTGAGATGTTTGATCATGACATTCTTCCTTACATATGAGAGTAAACATATCTTCTTGAGTGTTTTTAAGAGTATACCAGTGAGGTTGAGTCAAGACGACTGTTCTGTAAGTGTCCAAGGGTAACTTGAGTGTAACGAATCATTCACTTTACATATGCCTTGTGATTTTCTCTATTTATACTCTAATTTATGTAATGATATTAACTCTGAATTGCAATTTCTGGTCGATTCTCTATGAGTTGTGCTTTTCTTGATGGTTATTTAATGTTGAGACCTACGCGAGTGATTTGTTGTAGAGTTGTGTGTATAGTAGAGTTATGTATGGAAAAGCCTGTATGTAGTTAGGTTATATATCTGTATGTGAAATGACATGACTGTGTTGTATGTTGATCTTATTTAAATGTTCACTGATATTGATGTTTGTTGGTATTGCCCTGGAAACCCTTACTTGACTATAATTCGTCCACTAGGGTCACCTAGGGGTTTAAAGCCTTGTTGCATACAGTAAATGCAATTGTTTTTCCCACCAAAGAGGAGGTAGATAGGATTTTCTAGTTTTATTAGCTTTTTCTTTGCTCGAGGAATAGCAAAGTTTAAGTTGGGGGTTGTGATGACTCCCTAAAATGCACTATTTTAGGCCCCTATTTATCTTGGTTTTATCTTCATTTATCTTGTAAATACCCTTTGTTACCATAATTCAGAGTTATGCAAGGTTTGTTCATGTTTTAATAAAAATAGGTTAAAACCGAGGAGTTAAGTAATACGAGAAGCCAATGGAGTATTCGGGATACTTAAAGCTCAAATCGAATGCTCAACCAAGCCCCTAAAGCCTCAATTCATCAAAGGAAAGAAGACCTTATTCAACCATGTGGTGTGATTAGCAACACACAAGGGTGACTCGGTCACTAGCTGTAGACTTCAAGGCTCAATCTAAATGAAGAATGCTACAAGGTTCAACCAAGTGCTCAACGAAGTGACCCATTGGGGCGACCAGGTCAAGATACTGAAGCCTACTAAGCTAGAGATACTTAGAGTCTCGACCAAGTGTTCGATAAAAGGACAATGAAGGGCGACCAAGTCAAGACCCTAGGCTGAACTGAAGATTGAGATCCTACAAGTCTCGACCAACAGCTCAACCAACAAGATCCCAAGGTGCGACTAGGTTGAGAATGCTGAAGTTAGGATCCCAGAATTGTCGGGAACCTCCACCAAGGAGCGACCAGGGGAATGTATGGGTGCAACCAGGTTGACAGCGACAATCTTCTATGCGAGATTTTCTGCTGTAGTTTTCGATTTTGAATTTTAAACCATATATACCCTTTTGGGTATAAATAATAGCTTCAAATATGTTCCTAGGGTTCCTCTTTGGCTTCTTTTGAGTTAGTGATAGACTTAGAAAGCCATTCAGAGCCAATTAGATTAGGATTTATTGCTTTAAATTTCAATTACTGTACTGGTTTATGCTTCGATTCATGAAGGCCTATAACAAACTTCAAGTTCCTGGTGTTGCCGCCTAGATTTGGGTTCTCTATTGTATTCTTGATCGTCAGTGATAGACTTTCAAGTTTTCAATTGAAGCCATCTTTACATCCTGTCCTTTACTACTTTCCTTTACATGCTTTCATTTCAATACAATGCAATTTTACATCTTTGAGAGTGATGACACACTAGGGTAAAGGATAGCCTAGCTAAGGATTCAGTCACCTATACAGATTAGGCTACGGTTCATGTACGGGGTGAATTTGTGGTCGTTGAGATAGAGTATACCTTGGTTCCCGATCGTGCTCTGAATGATTGGTGCACCTTCACTACTCTATGCCCTCAAATGGTTCACTTAGTCGTTAGCGTAAGACAGATAGCTGACCGAACGTTGCTAGTGCGCATGACAGTCTAGGCTTGATTCATGATCTTAGATTTGCTTTGTAGGAGTAGTGATAATATAAAACTTATATGCTTTCAAAAGTTGTTTGCAAAACCAACTAAAATCTCTCCTTTTTACCTTTTTACACAAAGTTATAGTAAACTAGGTTGGAAGTGGTAAATAACTAAACTTGAGTCCCTATGGATTGATACCCGACTTACTCACTGTTCTATTGAACTTGGGAGTAGTTAGGTTTATAAATTTAATTTTTGATAGTTAATGACCCAACCCTTGGCAAGCTTACCACTAATATTACATAAACAGTAATAACATGAAAACAGTCAAAACCCTAAAAATATACAATTATAACATGGACATAATCAAAACCCTAAACTTAATGTCACACACACACACACACACACACATATAGATATAACAATAACAACAAGAAAATAATCAAAACCCTAAATAATGTTACATAAATATACCAAGGAAATAATCAAACCCTGAAAATAACATACAATAATAATAACATAATTAATACCGTAATAATAATAACAAGGGAATACCATACCTAAATGTAAAAAATAAAAATAAAAGAACCTACATTTGGAGAAGGATTGGAGAGGACTGTGGCTGTGATGCGGAGACGATGAGAGGGAAGTGATGCTATGTGCTGTGTATAAGATGATGTGGAGGTGTTGGGTAGGCTGTGACCTCTCTGCCCAGTAGGTGTGGCTGGGGTTGCTGCCCTTCATTTTTCTTTTCCCGCTGCAGTTGTTACCTCTCTGCGCAACAGTCGTGTGATCTTTTCTCTGCAGAGCGTGTGCTTCTCTGTCGGGTGCCTGCAGCTATATTCTTTCTTTTCCTTGCAGCAGCGTTGTCTCCTTGCTGTGCGTTCCTGTGTGTGTGCGTGGAGAATTGCATGGAGCTGCCTCTGCCTTTTGTTTGTTTTTTTTTTTTTTAGTTTTTTTCTCCTCTCTCCTCTTTTTTGTTTTTTGTTTTTTTGTTCTCTCCTCCCCTCTTCTTTCCTCCTAACCTTGCATGGCCCATGCATAAGGTTTTGGTTGCCCAATTTTTAATCCTTCAACAATAAAAGGGAGGCCTGGTTAAAAACATAAAAGGTGAACATAATTCCACGAATCAAAAGGGCTAAATTTTAAAATAATCGAGACTCAATTTTATAATAATCGGGGCTCAACTTTAAAATAATAGGAACTCAATTTTAAACTAACCGAGACTGAATTTTAAAATATTTAGGGCTAAATTTTAAAATAAACGAACCCAATTTTAAAATAAAAGAACCCAATTTTAAAATAAAGTAACCTAGACGCAATTTTAAAATAAAAGGAACTCAATTTTAAAATAACGAGGACTCAATTTTAAAATAACAAGAACTCAATTTTAAAATAACCACGACTCAATTTTAAAATATCTGGGACTCAATTTTAAAATAAAAGGGACTCAATTTTTTATTTTAAAATAAAAGGGACTTAATTTTTTAAAAATATGGATTAAATAAAAAGGCTTTCAAAAAGACTCAATTGGATTTTTCAAAAATGATCCTCATATTTTCGGAATACCAAGTCAACTCCTTCTTAGGGAAATTATCATGTTATTACGAAGGGTTCCCTCGTTGAGAGGAAAAGGGAGACTCCGTTAAAATTATGTGTCTACAGCTGCTCCTCTTTATAAGCTTCGTTGTTCCAAGGTAACACTAGGAATTTTTTTATGTTATCTTTAACAAGAAGTCTATAAAGATAACAGACACCTATTTTAGCTAGGCCACAAAATTGGCTACTACTTTCAGATCAATCAAGTATTGTTTGCTTCTACCAATCAGGGATAAAAAAAAAAAAAAGTAACTAAGGCAACATGGGAATCTTAGCACACTTCTCTAGGATGTTAGTGGTTAGTGAATAATTTGAAAGATGACTACCTGGGTGCTTAACCCTCGAGAGTCAGAGCATTTTTGATTGGAAGTTAACTACTCGGGTACTTAAATTGAAAGCCATAGCATTTTCAATTTGGAAGATGACTGCTTGGGTACTTGACTTGAGAGCCAGAGCATTTTCAATTTGGAAGATGACTACCCGGGTACTCAACTTGAGAGCCAGACCATTTTTAATTTGGAAGATGACTATTTGGGTACTTGACCAAAGAGCCAGAGTATTTTCAATTTGGAAGATGACTACTCAATATTTGACTTGAGAGCCAATGTATTTTCATTTTGGAAGATGACTACTTGGGTACTTGACTTGAGAGCTAGAGTACTTTCAATTTGGAAGATGGCTACTATGGTACTTGAATTGAGAGCTAGAGAATTTTCATTTTGGAAGATGATTACTCAGGTGCTTGAATTGAGAGCCAAAGATTTTTCAATTTGGAAGGTGACTACTCAGGTACTGAACTCGAAAGCAAAGGAATTTTCAATTTGAAAGATGACTACTCGAGTACTTCACCTTAGAGCTAGAGCATTTTTAATTTGGAAGATAGCTACTCGGGCACTTGACCTAATGGCCAGAGCATTTTCAATTTGGAAGATGACTACTTGGGTACTTGACCTGAAAGCTTGAGCATTTTCAATTTGGAATATGACTACTCGGGTACTTGAACTAAGAGCCAGAGCATTTTCAATTTGGAAGATGACTGCTCGGCCACTTGACTTGAGAGCTAGAGTATTTTTAATTTGGAAGATGACAACTTGAGTACTTGACTTGAGAGCTAGAGCATTTTCAATTTGGAAGATGACTACTCTGGTACTTGACATGAGAGTTAGAGCATTTTCAATTTGGAAGATGACTACTCAGGTACTTGACTAGAGATAGTGAGAGCATTTTCTTGGTGGAAGATGACTACTCGGGGATTTGACCCAAAGATAGCTAGACCATTTTCTTGGTGAAAGATGAATACTTGGGGATTTGACATTGAGATAGCTAGAGCATTTTCTTGGTTGAAGATGATTACTCAGGGATTTGACCCCAAGATAGCTAGATCATTTTCTTGGTGGAATATGTCTACTTGGGGATTTGACCCTAAGAAAGCAGGAGTATTTTTTTAGTTGAAGATGACTACTCAGGGGATTTGACCATGAGATAACCAGAGCATTTTCATTTTTGAATGGACTACTTGAATGAATGAGATAGTCCAAATGACATTTTTTTATGGGACCACTCGAATTAACGAAATAGTCAAGATAGCTTGGATGAAACCACTCGAATGAATGATATAGTCAAGACAACTTGGATGAAACTACTCGAATGAACGAGATAGTCAAGACAATTTGGATGAGACCACTCGAATGAATGAGATAGTCATGACAACTTGGATGAGACCTTTTGAATGAACGATATAGTCAGAACAACGTGGATGAGACCACTCGAATAAAAAAGATAGTCGAAACAACTTGAAAGAGACCTCTTTAATGAATGATATAGTCAGGTTAACTTGGAAGAGGCCTCTCAAATGAATGAGACGGTCCAAACAACTTGGGAGTGATTATTCAAATTTTTGAGGCGTGATGCCCCCATATTCGAAAAAACATTTTTAGCTGGAATCACATAGATCTAAGGACTAATGCCCCAGTATTTGATGAACATTTTTGCAAGAACTACTTGGATTTGAGGACCGAAGTCTCAGTACTTGAAGAACATTTTTGCAAGGACAATTTGGATAGGAAGGCAGATACCCTAGTACTTGAAGAATATTTTTGCAATGAAAATTTGGATCAAAGGACAGATGCCCCAGTACTTGAATATTTTTGTAATGACAATTTGAATCATAGTGCAGATGCCCCCTGTACTTGAAGAATATTTTTGCAATGACAATTTGGATCAGACGGCAAATGCCCTAGTGTTTGAAAAAAAATTTCGCAATCCACTTGGATATGAGAACCAATGCCCTAGTGCTTAGGAAGCTTTCTTGTAATCACAAATTGGATTTGAGGACCGATGTCTCAGTATTTGAAAACATTTTTGCAAAA
This sequence comes from Malania oleifera, assembly GCF_029873635.1. Lineage (NCBI taxonomy): Eukaryota > Viridiplantae > Streptophyta > Magnoliopsida > Santalales > Ximeniaceae > Malania > Malania oleifera. The sequence goes on along the minus strand of NC_080418.1, from coordinate 86,287,308 downwards.
GCTACTTGGATTCGAGGGCCAATGCCCCATGTCCTAAAGTAGGACTTTGACCATTTGAATTTATAGAATGAGGTTTTGACTAGGCAGGGATGAAAAATGGATATGCAAAGCCTATGCAATAAGACAGGTATGAATGTTACGCAAATAAGTAGCTGTTTAGTCGACTGATAGTGATGGATCAATCATATGTCTTTCTAAAGTTTTGACTAACTTGCTCGTTTGACTCAAACACTCATTTTAATTAATTTCTCCCTCTAAAATCACTTTTTAACTATGTAATAAGCCTAATTCTCATCATATTGAGATGAACTGATCCTCTAAAAGTGGTTTAGTGAAAATATCCACCCATTTTTCATCCGTGTTTATGAATTCAAGAATTGTCCTCCTTTTGCACATGGTGTCTAAGGAAATGATGTCTTATATCAATATGCTTTGTCCTTGAATGAGATATAGGAATTTTGGATATATTTATGTTGCTAGTATTATCACACTTAATAGGCATAACTGTATATTCCAAGTTAAAATCTTTGAGTTGTTGTTTTATATACAACATTTGTGCACAACAACTACCTACTACAATGTACTTAGCTTCAGCAATGGATAACGCCACAAAATTCTATTTCTTAAAAAACCAACATACCAGAGAACGTCCTAAGAAGTGGCAAGTACCACTTGTACTCTTATGATCTATTTTACATCTAGCATAATCCGCATCCAAATAACTGATCATTCAAAATGTTGTATCTTTAGGATACCATAAACCTAAGTCTATAGTACCCATCAAATACCTTAAGATTTGTTTAACATCTATTTGATGAGATTCTTTAGGTGCAGCTTGAAATCTAGCACACATGCAAACACTTAACATAATGACAGGTCTACTGGCTATCAAATAAAGCAAGCTACCTATCATGCCCTTGTAGTATTTAACATCTAGCAGTTTACCTTACTCATCTTTGTCTAAATTGATAGAGGTGCTCATTGGTGTTCCCAGTGGCTTGCCACCTTCTATATCAAATTTCATGAGCAAGTCCTTTATGTATTTTGATTGATTTATGAATGTTCCATTTTTGGCTTGTTTAATTTGAGACCAAGGAAGTACGTCAATTCGCCCGTCATGCTCATTTTAAACTCATATTGCATACATCTAGCAAATTATTTGCCTAATTCCTCATTTGTAGAATCGAATATAATATCATCAACATAGATTTGTATGATCAGCATACCGTTGATCTTAAATTTTATAAACAAAGTACTATCCATTTTACCTCTAGTGAAGTTGTTTTCTAACAAGAAGCCACTATACCTTTCGTACCAAGATCTAGGAGCTTGTTTTAATCCATATAGGTTTTTTGTTAGTCTAAACACATGATTCAGAAAATGAAGGTCTTCAAAACTAGGGGGTTGTGCTACATACACTTCTTCATTAATATATCCATTCAAGAATGCACTTTTCACATCCATTTGGTAAAGATTGAAGTTTTTGTGGGATGCATAGGATAGTAGCATTCGAATTGCTTCCATTCTAGCTACGGGAGCCAAAGTATCATCATAATCAATACCTTCTTCTTGATTGTAACCTTTAGCCACTAATCTAGCATTGTTATAGACTACAATGTCATTTTCATCCTTTTTATTCACATAGGCCCATTTAGTGCCAATTACTGAATGATCAGCGGGTCTAGGAACTAGCTTCCAAAAATTGTTTATTTCAAACAAATTCAGTTCCTCTTGCATACCAATGAATCATCATTAATTGTTTCATTTATATTCTTAGGTTCCCCTTGAGATAGGAACACACAATTATTACATAGGTTCTTTAATGAGGATCTAGTGGACACCCCTTGTGATGGTTCACCTATGATTTGATCCTTAGGTTGATTCTTCACAAATTTCCAATGCTTAGGAAATTTAGATTGTTCTAGAGAGTCATCATTCGATGGTTCATTAGTTTTGTTGTTTTTATCCTTGATTTCATAAATTACTAGGTCTTCTAAACTCTTTCTTATTTCTAGATCACCAGCATTAGTAAGTTTAGAAGCGAATGGATTAGCATCAACAAATGCTACATGTATGGATTATACGACAGAAAGGGTTCTTTTATTATAGACTCTAAAAGCTTTACTATTAACTGCATATCCTAGGAAAATTCCTTCATCTGACTTAGCATCAAATTTTCCTAGTCCCCTTTATCATTTAAGACAAAACACTTACATCCAAATACATGGAAGTAAGAGATGTTTGGTCTTTTACCCTACCAAAGTTCATAGGGGGTTTCATCTAGGCTAGTTTTAGTGGATACTCTATTCATCACATAACACATGGTGTTCACTTCTTCAGCCCAAAAATATTTAGGTAGGTTATGCTGAAGTGATATGTTCTTCCTTTCAATAACTCCATTTTATTGAGGTGTATGTGGTGTTGAAAAGTTGTGAGAAATTCCATTTTCATCATGAAAGTTTCAACATCTTTAATTTTGAATTCTCCACCTCTATCACTTCTATTGTGTAGAAGTGGGGCCAAACAGGTCTAGGTTAATTAGTTATTGTGGCCTAGCAGTGGAGATATGTTGCTTCTTCTTAAAGTTAGTCTTGGTTTGCTTCCTAAATTGTCAAGCATTTAACCTCTTGAGATACCAGGTTTTCAAAATTTATACACTATACATTTTTAACCCGGTTTGCAATAAACAAGATTTCACGCTTTTCAGTATGTTTAACTATGCATTTGTCTCTTTTAAATGTCATTTCAAAATCCTTATCACTTAGTTGACTAATGCTAAGTAGATTATGCTTTAACCCTTCAACTAATAGCACATTATCAATTATCAAGGAGGGTTTCTTATCGATTTTGCTAATGTCGATAATTCTACCTTTAGCATTATCTTCGAAAGTGGCATGTCCACCATCCTTTAGTGTTAACGATGTGAACTTGGACTTATCTTCGGTCATATGCCTTAAGCATAAACTATCAAAGTACCATTTGTCTTTTGATGGGGTGGACCTAAAACATGCCTACAAAAAGAATTTAAGATGTTACTTTAGGTACCCATATCTTCTTAGGTCTTGTTAGGTTTTGATGTGTCCTTAAGATGCACAATTCTAGGCCATCATTTACCTATGTTTTGTTATTATTTATCTTGTATTTACCATTTCTTATCAAAGTTTTAAGTTATGTTTTGTTTGCTCATGTTTCAAGAAAATGAAGTTAAAATTGAGGAGTTAAGCAATGCGAGAAGCCAAGGGAGAACTTGGGAAGCACAAGGCTCAACCAAGTCCCAAAAGCCTTAGTTCATCAAAGCAAACAAAACCTTGTTCGACCATGTGGTGCAAGCAACCAACACAAAGGGAGACCATGTCACAAATTGAAGACTCCAAAGTTTAGAATGAAGTGGAGATTTTGTGAGATTTGACCATCAGTGCAACCAATAGACCCTAAGAGGTGACCAAGTGGCTAAGCATGAGACTGACTGAAGCTGAGATCCCGAGAGTCTTAACCAGGGTGCGACCAAGATATCCTAATGGCGTGACCATGTCGAGGAAGCCTAAAGTTTGAACCCTAGAATTCCTGTTAGTCTCGACCAGGGGAAGACTAGGGTTTGATCTAGTTGATAGCATTCGAGCCCAGCAATCTTCTTTGTGAAATTTTTGCCAACAATTTCCTAGTTTGAATTCAAATTCTTAAAAACCCTTTTGTCAATAAAACTAAGCTTTGAATATGTGATTAGGGTTCCCCTTTGGCCCCTTTTTGGTTACTTTTCGGTTTGTGATAGAATTAGAGAGTCATTCAATGCCACTTAGATTAGATTTACATCTTTCTTTCCAATTCCATGTTTGGTTTGGATTCATATTATTCGAAGGCCTATGATAACCTTCGAGTTCTAGGTGCTACTATAAGATTAGTTGGCCTTCAATTGTAATCCCAATTGCTAGTGATAGGCCTTCAAGCTGCAATTGAAGTCATTTTCAATATGTGTTCTTTACTCTGCTTTGATTTCAATTCTACAATTTAAATACCATGTCTTTAATTTCCATGCATATTTACTTCTCTGATTGTGATGAAACCCTAAGGGATAGGATAGCATAGCTAGGGATTTAGTCACTCATACGTAGTAGGTTACAGCTCCAATAGAGTGTTCTCATGCTCGCTAGATAGGGTATACCCTGGTTCTCGACTGTGCTCTAGACGATCGGTGCACGTTCGCTACCCTATGCCACTCAAATTGTTCACTTGACCATTTAGCCTAGTACGGATTGTTGACCAAACATAGCTATCGCCAACGATAGCCTAAGCGTGATTCATGATTTGAGATTTGCTTTCTAGGAGTAGTTTTAATTACAATTTACATTTATTGCTTGTGTAGTTTAGAAAATAACAAAAAAATCTCATCTTTTTCCTTTTATGCAAAGCGTAGTAAATTGGGCTAGAAGTGGTAAAAAATTGCACTAGAGTCCCTAAAGTTTGACACCAGACTCACTCATTCTTCAACTGAACTTGGGCTTATTTAGGTTATAAATATTATTTTTGGTAGTTAAGGACCCAAGCCTTGGCGAGCCTACCAAATTTTGGTGTCGTTGCCAGGGACTTAGTTATGGTAGTAAGCCGATTTCTACTTTAGAGTACTATGTGTTTTTTTTTTCTTTTCTTTTTAATTTTTGTTTGATGTTTAAATTCTTGATTGTGTGTTGAATTTGTTTATCCTGGGCTTACACTCTTTGGATCCGGAGTTAGTGCCTATAGACCCTGAGATTGAGAGATCACGTAAGTTAATTAGGAAGTCTACCTCTAGTCCCGAGTTAGCCGAGTCTTCTGAACCCAAATTCATGGCCACACCCCAACCAGTTCCCGCTTACCAAAATTTGGAACCTCTTGCTCTCCGTCAACCTGCAGCGGAGGAGCAACCACTTTAGCCTCTTAGGGACTATTTCACACCCAATGCATACACCTTGTCATATTGCATCCGATTCTTGGATGTTGAGGCAGTGTAGTTTGAAATCAAGACTTCTACCATCTCGATGCTTCTCGACTTCTTTGGGAATTGGACTGAAAATCCATACATGCATCTAGATGAGTTTCTCAAAATTTGTTCCTCCATCTATATACCTCAATTTTGTGATGATGCCCTATGTTTAAGGTTATTCTCGTTCTCTCTGAAGGACAAAGCCAAATATTGGATGAATTTCCCAAAACCGAACTCAGTGACCAACTGTGCCACTATGCAACATGACTTCTTGGAAAAGTACTTTCCTATTGGGAAGAATAACCAGTTGAGAAAGGCAATCACACTTCTTACGGATAAATGGGGAATAATTTTTCAAGACTTGTAAATGCTTTAGGGATTTTTTGCATAAATGCCCTCACCATCATGTCCTTAAGTGGCAATTAGTTTGGACCTTCTATGAAGGATTAGCTGAGCATGATAGTCACTGTATATGCATCTTCTGGAGGGCCTTTCCTCACGAAACATAAGAATGAGGCTTGGACTCTCTTTGAGACCCCCACCAAGAGTTCTTAGTAGCATACTGTTGCTGCTTGTAGATTATACCAACCTTCCTCTTCCCATCCTAAGGGAGTCTACGAATTAGCCATTGGCCATGTCCTCGCGCCCACACTACACACTATTGTGAGGAAGTTAGATCAATTCTTGTCCTTAGGACAATAACCTCAGCTTGTGGCATGTGCAAAGTTGTGTGTAATTTGATCTTATCCCTATCACACCCCTTATAATTGCCCCTATGTGCTTCACCTACCTAAGTTTGTGGAGGAAGCCACCTATACTTCATACGACATGCCGACCAATGATCTCTAGTCTAACAAGTACAATCCTGGGTTGAGTAAACATCATAACTTCTCATAGAGGCCACAAGCTTTGGGTTCCAAGCTGAAAAACCTTAGCAATTACCCACTGCTCCGTATCCTCACCCATTTCAGAATTCCTAAAATTCTCCTATGTCTGCCCCTAGACAATCAGTGTTTCAGCAACCATCTCCTCCTCTTCCTTAATATGTTAGATCTTTTCAGAAGATGGTGTTAAAAGAACATAAGGGCATTGAGCCAACTACTCCACTCCCACTCCTAGTGTATCACCAAGCTCGAAGCCACCATGGGCCAACTAGCTACATCTTTGAGTAAGAAAGAGGAGAGTAAGTTGTCATGTCAGCCTCTAGTGAACCCTAAGGGCTAGTTGGGATAGAATGTGATCCGACTGCTAGTCCTTCAATGTATAACAAGCAAGCATAGGCTATGACCATTCTTAGAAGTGCCAAAGAGGTAAATAATTGGGTTAGGGAGAAGTTAGACCATGAAAAGGGTAGGGAGAAGATGAGGGAAGAGCCCTATGTTGAACCATGTAATCCTCCTTCCTCCAATTCGGTAACTGATACCAAGAAATATACCTCCTTCATTGATGCACCACTTCCCTATTATGTTCCTACAATGCCATACCCTGCCGTCCTTCATGCACCCTCTAAATCTAAGAAGGAATCCAATGCTGAGTCCATTATGGATATGTTTAGGCAAGTTAAGGTCAATATTCCTCTCTTAGATGCTATCAAGCAAGTGCCTGCGTATTCCAAGTTCCATAAGGACTTGTGCACCCAAAAGTGCAAGTCGAAGGAGGGTGCACATGAATAAACAAGCTAGGCTGACCAAGCATATGAGCTTAATTCTTTTAGGTCACATTCCTTCAGAACCTAAAGATCCCAGTGCTGCCACCATCTCACGTGTAATTGAAAATTACCCTATCGATAGGGCTCTTTTAGATTTAAGAGTGGGTGTGAACTTACTTCCCTTCTCGGTCTATAAATAATTGAATTTATATAAGCTGAAGCACATTGAGCTTCATTAACCAATTAATGAAAAGGTCCAGGGTATGATAGAGGACCTCTTAGTCAAAGTCAAAGAGTTTTATTGCCCTGTTGACTTCATTGTCTTGGATATGGAACCTTCTGACCCAATCAAGGATCTAATCCCTGTACTATTAGGATGACCATTCTTAGTTATAACTAATGTTTGCATTTAGTGTAGGACGAGGATCATGGATGCGTCATTTGGCAACATGCAGCTCCGGCTGAATGTATGTCATGCTTCCTAATATCCCCTTGATGATGTCCAATCTGTGGATGATGACATGTTTGAAGAATGTGTTCAGGAAGTTGTCCCCTAAATTCTTTGGAAGAATCCCCTTGAGGATATACTTGAGCCTAATAGCCCCTCCATATCTAGCCTAGATGACACTTATGAGCAAATCTTTATGATTTATGACTCAGTATCTAGCTTAAAGGGAGGGCTTTCTGTAAGTGAGAAGTGGTTTAATGAGGGCATGGTGGAAGAAACTCCCATTTTCGAACCTGAGTGAGTTTGAAACTAGCATTCAATGCGTCTGGCTGAAGACGGTGAACTTAGCACTTCTGGGAGGCAACCCAATTGTATTTCTTATTTTTCTTTCTTCTTTGAGTCCATATGTTATACATTGTAGAGTAGGTAAGGTATAGAGTCTGTAGAATAAGTCATAGGTTAGTTGGAGTTATAAGTAGGGTTCGACCAGCACTCACAAGTGTGACCTGGTTAAAGACCAGAAAGTCTTCTAAACTTCTAAATTCCTGAGAAGCTCAACTAGGGTGCGCCGAGCTCTACTTGTGAATCTTCTGAACTTTCAAACTCCCCAGGAGTTCGACAAGGGTATGACCAGCACTGCACTTTGGTGTTACTCGATCGAGAGCTTGTTTCCCTGATTCAGTTGGGGGTTCGACCAGGGTGTGACTAGCACAAATTTGGTGCGACTTGGTCAAACCTATTAAAAATTGTTTTTAAAACCTCTCTTCCTGCGAAGCCCTAACTTGTTTCCCTGTTGTTTCTTCATAACCCCCTCATCGTACCCAAGGCCTGATGTGGTAGCTCGAGCCTCCTCCACCCCTTGGGAGCTTTAAATACACTCTGGTGACTAGCCTTAGCTCTGGTTATCCATTCTTTCATGCAAGAAACCTCTTCTTAGGTCCCAAAGGTTCACGATTAGCCTCCACTACACACAAGGACCTTTTTCCTTCCCTTGTTGTGTCCTCGTCTCTTTATCTTCTCCATTTTCCATTTTCTACCTCACCTATAAACCTAGGCACCGTTTTGACCACCTACATTCATTGTCATCGATGATGCCTCACTAGGTGAGGTCCCAGGCTACATCAAAGCAGCCCTAGTTAGTGAGATCCGCCACCAAGTGGAAGAGGGTCCAAGATCAGCTGAGGGACGAGTCTTTGTTTGAGTCTGACCATGCTCCACCTAGGCCAGCAACGACGAGGGGTCACACAACCTAGAGAACTCAGGAATAGACTTCCAGGGGGGTGAGGGCATCGAGGATGACACTTGGGGACTACGACTTTTGACCCATGTACATATTCTAATCCACCCTTGCAGGAGATGTTGCGTAGAGGCCCTTGGGAAGAGGAAGATGGACCATTATATGACCTCGCCCACCTCCACACATCATCCAGGCTTGGTTCGGGAATTCTAATAGAACCTGCAGCATGATCCTCATACGGGCATTTGGTACATTACAGTTCAAGGCATAGGGTTCAATTTGACTCTAGCCTTGATCAAGGGGGCGTGGTCCCACGAGGAGGTAAATAATACACCGTGGGAGGCCCTCGACTCTTTAGATGTCCACCATGTCATCGACTGGATGTTTCATAGCCTATACTATCTTGGTGGTAATATGCAGTGAGGCACATACATGACACGGAGAAAGGTAGCCGATTACCTACTTCTTTTGGACCTTATCCTCCAACGCAATATCTGTGCATCTAGACATCACTCAAAGAGGCAATGCATTCATCTATAGGTCCTCTATGTCATGCATCATAACATGAAGATAAATATCCCTTAACTTATCATGGATGATATACTCACATTTTACGAGCAAATCAAGGTTGAGGAGGGCTACGTCGAGGCCAATGCGCGATTAGCCCGCTAGGGAGTCAAAGAGGCCCGTCATTCCATATGCCCAGCTTATCATGTTGATTCTTATGTGCAAAAAGATCATCCTTGGTGATTTAGATGCACCCACCCATTAGAGAGGTCACCACTGAGTGGACATGGTGTCAAAACCAAAAATTTGGTGGCTACGACACGACTAAAGGTCCACTAGTGGGCACCCTTTGGGGTGAACCGGGGTCCAAGTTTCTGGTGCCACTCTTCTAACATGACCTTGAGGAGCCAGCACATCCGCCAGTGCCACCCCCTAGTAGAGTACCGAAGAAGAAGAGGAGGATGGCTATTGAGCCCTCCACCTCCGTTGCAGCACCTTCAGAGGCAACACCTCCAGCAGTGACACCTCATCCACCAGCATCCCCTATTTTGCCTCGGGCAGTGGATGACTTGAGCTACATGGGCCAGGAGTTTAAGGCATTTAGAGCTGAGGTACATCATCAGTATGGGAAGAGTAAGGTGATGCTTACTCAAGAAATTGGAGTGATTGTAGAGTATCTCAGAGTATGTTTCCCAAGTTTATTGGGGACATTCCTCTTCCTAGGTTTTGGAGCTCCAGCCTTGACCCCTAAACCCTCAATTCCTCTTGCTCCTCCATTCCCCGCTGCTACACAAGAGGCCTCTTCATTATCTTCTAATCAATCGCCAGCTCTGCGGTCTACTGCTCCTCCATCCCCCCCCCCCCACCATAGCTTTACCATTAGTCCCATGCACTGCATATTACTTAGTCGGCAATCCTGGTGGTGATGATCGAGATCGATACGAGCAGTGTGGATGGGCCAGTGCTTCATTATGAGGAGATACCACCACCAGTCACTATTGCTGTGAGTGTGGCCTAATCCCCCAGGCGATCTGCTGAGCCACCTACTATAGTTGAGCCATCTACAGAGCTATCCTTAGAGCTAATTGATACTTTGAAATCTCGGGTTACCGCCACAGTGCTTTTGGAGGACACTCCTACTTGGTCGATTCCTTCCGTGATGATGGCACTCATCCTGCCTGTAAATATCCCACCGCCTTTAGTACCTCTCTGCACGCTTACACCACTTGTTCCCCTCCCCGCATCTACAACACCTGCAGTTACTACCTCACGTGCCCCACCTCCTACACCCGTGCCTTATCCATAGGCTTCAGCTACTCGTGTGTCACCCCCCACTTCTACTTCACCCAAGTCACCAGTTGTGTCGAGCAGTTTTTCTTATGAAAATGCGTCGAGCATGCCCTCTGTAGTGGCTTGCCAACCTGATATAAGCACTACATCCAATGCTTTCGGTGATCTGGGGGGTGGCAACTCCAATTACGATGCAGGTGGTTCTATTGAGGAAGATTAGTGCTGACTATTTAGAATCTTTCCATCTGCTTTTGTCTTTGTATTTGTATCATGCTCATGTATACAATTGTTCACTATTTGCTTTTACTTGTATTTTCTGATTTTTCTTGTTCACCATGACCTTTATGTCACTATAATTTGGCTTATATTGTATCCATCTTCATTTGTGTAATCTACATGATTAATGAATATATGGTGATGTTCTTTCTATCTTTTAGTGTACCATTTCTTTTTCTCCCCTATCTTAGTTTTATGCTGAATGCTTACTTGTGAAGGTACACTTGTTTGATCTTTACAGTCACCATGTAGTGCTTCCCTCCCGTGTTTACCAAGGCTTTTTTGTCCTTACTTGAGTAGAGACACTAAAGTTCTAAGTTGGCTATAAGGGGTTAGGAAAGCACCACATGATATATTTTGGACATGAAAATGACATAATTTTGAAAATTTCCAATGAACATTGTATGATGTATACCATGTTAACACTTTTAATTCCCTTTACATACTTCTATATAATTTTTATGTTACAACCATAGATTGTATCTTTTAGATGACTTTATTATGCTAACTAAAAATGATGTGAGTTGCTCATGCATAGTTTCATGTGGTATAGTCAATTTACTTGTTTTACAACTCAATGACGGTTTACTAGTAGTTCATTCATTTTAATGTTGTTCTATAAGTATGGTATCCAAATAGTATATCACAATGCTAGAACACACTTTCATATGATTTGTTTCACTTAGCATTCCTTGTGAGCACTCAAAGAACAACCATGATGACTATGACACCTTGTGATGTTTTGTTGATCCTTTCGTTTTTTGTGAGAGTCATGATGAGTCCCTAAAATGCATTATTTTAGGCCCTTATTTACCTTTGTTTTGTCTTTATTTATCTTGTAAATACCCTTTGATATCATAGTTTATAGTTATACAAGGTTTGTTCAGGTTTCAAGAAAAATAGGTTAAAATGGTAGAGTAAAGCATTATGAGAAGCCAAGGGAGTAATTGGAGTGCCCAAAGCTCAAATTTGATGTTCAATCAAGCCTCTGAAGCCTTAAGTCATCAAATAAAATAATACATGGTTCGACCATATGGTGCAACCAACGACGCAAGGGTGACCAGGTCACAAGCTCCAAACTATGAGGTTTAAAACTAAAAGTGAATTGCTGCAAGGTTCTACCAAGTGATCCCAAGGGGTGACTAGGTCAAGATACTGAAATTGACTAAGCCAGAGATACTAAGAGTCTCGACCAACAACTCAACTAGGGAGACATTGAAGAGCGACCAAGTCAAGACTTGAACCTTTCCTGAAGTTCAAGATCCTATAAGTCTCGATCATCGCCTCGATGAGCAAGACTCAAGGTGTGATTAGGTTGAGAAGACCTGAATTTGAATTTTTGATTTCTTGGGATCCTTAACCAAAGTGTGACCAGGGAAGAATAGGTTGCGACTTGGCCTCCCTTTGGTTAGTGATAGGTCTATGAAGCCATTGAGAGCCACTTGGAGTAGGATTTACTGTTTTCCTTTCAATTCCTGTATTGGTTTGTGCAAAGATTCTTCAAAGGCCTATGAAAAGATGTGAGCTTCTTGTGTTGACACATAAATAGATGATCTTTTGATTGTATTCCTGGTCAGTAGTGAGAGAAATTTGAGTTTTAATTGAATGATTTTTACTACTTTCCTTTACATGCCTTCATTACTGCTTTCCTTTACTACATTCGTTTCAATACCATGCAAGTTTACATCTTTGAGAGTGATGATACCCTAAGGTAAAGGATAGCCTAGTTAGGGATTCATTCACCTATGTGGATTAGGCTATGATTCATATATGGTGTGATCTCTTGATCATTGTGATAGAGTATACCCTGGTTCTCGATCGTGCTCCGAACGATTGGTGCACCTTTGCTGCTTCATGCCATCAAATGGTTCACTTAACTATTAACCTAAGACAGATAACTGATCAGACATAACTGGCGCACACGACAGTCTAGGTGTGATTCATGATCTGAGATTTGCTTTGTAGGAGTAGTGTTAAAGTAAAATTTACATTCTTTCAGTAGTTATTAGAAAAACCTTTTCAAAATCTCTTTTTCTCTTTCCTTTTCACACAAAGTATAGTAAACTAGGTTAGAAGTGGTTAACAATTACACACCAATCCCTAAGGATCGACACCCAACTTACTAACTATTCTACTAAACTTGGGAGTAGCTAGGTTTATAAATTTTATATTTGGTAGTTAAGGACCCAAGCCATGGAGACCCTACCAAATTTTGGTGCTATTACTGGGGACCGTGTTACGGTTGTAAGCCAATTTCCAGTTTAGAGTATTATATTTTGTTTTTTTTTTTTTTTTTTTGCTTTTTATTTGATACTCTGAAGTCTTGATTGTGTGTTGCATGTGTATATGTTGGGTTTGCCCTCTTTGGATCCTGAGTTAGTGCCTATAGACCTTGAGATTAAGAGATCTCATAGGTACATTAAGAAATCTACCTCTAGTCTTGAGTTAGCCAAGCCGTCCAAACCTAAAGTCATGGTTGAACGTAATCTGATTTTCGCATTTCAAACTTTGGAACCTCAAGCTCCCCGCCAACCTGTGGTGGAGGAGCAACCCCTTCAGCCCCTTAGAGATTACTTCACACCCAGCACATAAACTTCGCCATTTTACATCCGGCTTCTAGATGTCGAGGCAGCTCAATTTGAAATCAAGACTTCCGTCATCTCGATGCTTCCCAATTTCTGTGGAAATTTAAATGAAAATCCTTACAATAATATAGATGAATTTTTCAAAATTTGTTCCACCATCCGAATATCTAATTTTTGTGATGATGCCCTCTGATTGAGGCTTTTCCCATTCTCTCCGAAGGAGAAGGCTAAATATTTGTTGAATTCCTTATAGACAAACTCGATGACCACCTGGGCCACCATGCATCATGGGTTGTTAAAAAAATACTTCCCAATTAGGAAAACTAGCCAGCTGAGGAAGGCCATCACTAGTTTCTTACAATTGGATGGGGAGCTATTTTTCAAGACTTAGGGAGTGCTTTAGGGACCTCTTGTGCAAATGCCCACATCACCAAGTCCCTAGGTGACATTTAGTTCAGACCTTCTATAAAGGATTAACTGAGCGAGATAGGTCCATGGTAGATGCATCTTGTGGAGGTACTTTCCTCACCAAGCACGAGAATGAGGCATAGGCTCTCTTTGAGAACCTAGCCAAGAATTCTCATCAACATGTTATTGTTGCTAGTAGACCACCTGAACCCTAAACTAAAAAAAAAAAAAAGTATAATACTCTAAACTAAAAATTTTCTTACAACTATAACATAGTCCTCAGCAACGATGCCAAAATTTGGTTAGCTCGCAAAGGCTTGGATCCTTAACTACAGAAGATAAAATTTATAAACCTAACTACTCCCAAGTTCAGTAGAATAGTGAGTAAGTCGGGTGTCGATCCTTAGGGACTGGTGTGCAGTTGTTAACCACTTCTAACCTAGTTTATTATACTTTGTATAAAAAGGAAGAAGGATAGATTTTGAAAAGGTTTTTCTAACAACTACATTTAGCATGTAAATTTTACTTTAACACTACTCGACAAAGCAGATCTAAAATCATGAATCACACCTAGACTATCATGTGCGCTAGCTATGTTTGATAAGCTATTTGTTTTAGGCTAATGGCTAAGTGAACCATTCGATGGCATAGCATAGCAAAGGTGCACCAATCATCCGGAGCATGATCAAGAACCAGTCTATACTCTATCAAAATGATCATAAGATCACCCCGTACATGAATTGTAGCCAAATCTGTATAGGTGACTAAATCCTTAGCTAGGCTATCCTTTACCCTAGGGTATCATCACTCTTAAAGATGTAAACTTGCATGGTATTGAAACGAAAATAGTAAAGGAAAGAAATAATGAAAGCATGTAATGGAAAGAAGTAAAAATGATTCAATTATAACTCGAACGTCTGTCATTAACGATCAAGAATAGAATCAAAAGATCATCTATCTATGCGGAATCACAAGGAACTCACAGGTTGTCACAGGCCTTCAAAGAATCCTACTCTAAGTAGCTCTTAATGACTTCCTAAGCCTATCATTAACCTAAGAGAGGCCAAAGAGGAACCCTAAGAACATAGACAAAGCAATTATTTATACCCAATAGGGTGTACAAGGTTTGAAATTCAAAATTGGAAAGTTCTACAAATATTTCATGAAGCAGTTTGCATCGATCGACTACGTCACACCCTTATTCTTCCCTGGTCGAGGCTCCCTGGAAATCAGGAATTCAAATTTAGGTCTTCTTGAACTACTCGCACCTTAAGTCTTGTTGGTTGAGATGATGGGTGAGACTTGTAGGATCTCAGTCTTTAGGAAAGTTTACGATCTCGACTTGGTCGCCTTTCATGGTCTCCCTGGTCAAGCTATTAGTTGAGACTCTTAGTATCTCTAGCTCTGTCAACTTCAGTATCTCGACCTAGTCACACCATAGGATCACTTGGTCGAACCTTGCAGCAATTCATTTTCTTTTTTAAACCTTGGAGTCTACAGCTTGTGACCTGGTTGGCCCTGTGTTGCTGGTCAAACCACATAGTCAAGCCGTGTCTTCTTTCCTTTAACGAGTTGAGGCTCTAAGGGCTTGGTTGAGCAACTGATTTGAGCTTTGTGCACTCCAATTACTCCCTTGGCTCCTTGTAATTCTTAACTCCTCAATTTTAACTTGTTTTTCCTAAAACATGAGCAAACCCTGCATAACTCCGAACTATGACATCAAAGTGTATTTACAAGATAAATGAAAAAAAAAAAAAAGGTAAATAGGGGCCTAAAAATTATATTTTAGGGACTCATCACAACCCCCAACTTACACTTTGCTAGTCCTTGAGCAAATCCTACCTACCTCCTCTTTCAAGGGAAACGTGGTGATGAGTCCCTAAAATGCATGATTTTAGACCTTCATCTACCTTTTTTTATCCTTACTTTATTATGTAATTACCCAATCTTATCATTGTTAGGATCTATATAAGGTTTTTTGGACTTTTCAGGGAAAATAGGTTAAAACCAAGCAATTAGGCATATAGAAGCTCAAGGAGAATTTGGAGTCCAAAAAGCTTAGTTTCGATGTTTTGCTAAGTTCCTAAAGCCTCAGATCACCAAGAGAAATGAATACTATGTTTGACCAAGTGATGCGACTAGCAACACAAGGGGCGACTAAGTCATCATTAATAGACTCCAAGGTTTTAAACTGAAGAAGAATTGTTGCAAGGTCTTCGACCAAGTGACTCTCAAGGGTCGACCAAGTTGAGATAATGAAGCATGCTGAAGCCAAAACTACTAAGAGTATCGATGAAGTGTTCAACCAAAAACACCATAAGGGGCAACTATGTCGAGTTCCTGATATTTCCTGAAGTTTGAGATATCCAGCAAGTCTTGACCATAAACTTGACTAGCAAAACTCTATGAAGCGAGTTAGATGAAAGTACCAAAGATTCAAATCCTTGATTTCCTATGAGTCTAAACTGCGGTGGGAACAAGGGGAGCATAGGAGCGACTTAGTCGACAACAACGATCATCCTCGTGAGAATTTCTGCAAACTTTCCTAAACTGAAAATCAAACCTTGTAAACCCTAGGGCCTATAAGTACTCACTACGAACATGAGCTCTGGGTTCCTCTGTGGCCAATTATGGGTTAGTGACAGACCTAGAACACCATTGAGAACCACCGTAGAGTAGATTTACTTACTTTCCTTTAAATTCATGTTGTGGTTCTCTTTTGTATTTCTAATTGTTAGTGGTAGACAAATCCGTTTGCAATATGAAACAATTTTCACTACTTTTCTTTACATGCTTTCAATTTACTGCTTTGATTTAATATTTCGATTATGATGAAGGCTTCCATAAAAGGATAAGCACTAGTACAATCTTAATTAGCTAGAAGTAGTTGGCTACGGAACCGTGGAGGTGTTCATGTGATCATTGAGACAGGGTATACTTTGGTTCTTAACCATGCTCCAGATGATTGGTACACCCTTGCTACCCTGTGCCCTCGAATGACCCTCCCTTGCTTGGCCTGAGATTCTCGGATTAGTACTCTTATGTATAGCTAGTTGAGCATAGTTAGAGGCATGGTGTCCCGCGGCTCATTCATATCTAAGCATCACTTTGTAGGAGTAGGGTAACTTAGATTTTACATGCTTTCCTGTAGTTGTTATAACACTCATTGCAAAATACCACTTTTTTCACTTTCTTTTACATAAGGCAGCAATAGACTAATTAAGGGAAGGTTTATAATTGCATGGTTTAGTCTTTGTGGATCGACACCTGACTTCCCCACTTTCTACTGAACTTGGGACTGTTAGGTAGTATAAATATTATTTTTGGTAGTTAAGAATCCAAGCCTTTTCAAGCTTACCAAATTTTGGCACTGTTGTCGGGTCTTATTTAGTATAGTGTTGCCTTGTTTGTATATGTTTTTTTTTTCTTCTTTGTTTATATATTGAAGTGTTGAATATCTGTGCTTAAATTGTGTATGTTTGGTCTACAATCTTTGGACCTTGAGATAATTCCTATTGACCCTGAGATTGAGAGATCCCATAGGTCCCTTAGGAAGCCAACCTCAAATCCTGAGTTTGCTGAGTCGTCCGCGCCAAAAGTCATAGCCGAACAAAACCCACCAGTTTCTGCCAATCAAATCCTTGAACACCAACCTCCCCGCTTACCTGTGGTGGGAGAGCAATAGCTTCGTCCTCTTAAGGACTAGTATATGCCTAATGCATACACCTTGCCGTCTTGCATCCAGTTCCCAGTTGTTTAGGCAGCTCAATTGGAGATAAAAATTTCTACTGTCTTGATGCTGCCCACTTTTTATGGGAACTTCACTAAAAATCCTTACCACCATTTGGATGAATTCTTGGAAATTTGCTCCACCATCCGCATACACAATTTTAGTGATGATGCTTTCTATATTAGGCTCTTTCCATTCTCTCTATAAGATAATGCCAAATATTGGCTGACATCCTTAGAACCGATGCAACAAAAATTTCTAAAGAAGTACTTCCCAATTGGAAAGACTAATCAGCTTTGAAGAGCTCTCATGAGTTTCACACTGATGGATGGGGAACTCCTTTTTGAAACTTGGAAGCGCTTAGGGACTTACTCCATCAATGCCCACATTATTAGGTCCCAAAGTGGCAATTAGTTCAAGATTTTTATGAAGGGTTAGATAAGAGAGATAGGTTGATGGTTGATGCATCATGTGGAGGTATTTTCCTCACAAAGCACGAGAATGAAGCTTGGGTTCTCTTTGAGAATCTAGCTGAGAATTCTCAGCAGCACACCACTGCAACTCAGAGACCCCTAATCCATCCACTTCCAAACCTAAGCGAGTCTATGAGTTGACCACAAATCCTAACCTAGAACCCACCCTGCAGACAATATCGAAAAAGATAGATCAGTGCTTGTCCTTAATATAACAACAACAATCAAAATCCTATGCAAAAGTGTGTGTGATTTCTTTCGACCTTTTCCATTCTAGCTATCAATGCCCACATGCGCCATCTGAACCTGAGCTTGTATAGGAAGAAGTTAACTCTACCCATAATTGGTACAATAGACCGCCAAATGACCTCTGTGCTAATACGTACAACCCTTGGTGGAGACAACATCCTAACCTCCCCTAGAGGCCACAATCTCCAGGTTTTCAGCCCCAAAAACCTCGAGATGCCCCTGATGCTCCACCTCCTTACCCATACAATAACTCTCATAATCATTCCTCATCTACCCTTAGACCATCATCATTTCAGAAGCCACCTCCTTATCAGCCCAAGTATGATACATTTTAGGAGACGATACTGAAAGCCCTCAAAAGCATTGAGGTTGACATCCAAGTAGATCGGCAACTCCTTCACTCTCACTCCCAATCTATCATAAAAATAGAAGCCACCATGGGGCAACTAGCTACTATTTTGAGTCAGAGAGATGAAGGCGAGTTGCCAAGTCAACCCTTGTTGAAGCAAAAATAAAAATATGGGGTGGAATGTGAATCGGATGCTGACCCCTTGTCATTTATCAAGAAAGCCTAGGTGGTGACCACTCTCAAAAGTGGTAGGATGATAGACAATAAGGTAGAGGAGTGGTTGAGTAGGGAAAATGGTAAGGAAGAAAAGAGGGAAGGACCCAACATTGACTCTAGCACCCTATCCTCCTCTAGTTTAATACATAATCCCTTTACTCCCACACCTATCACTGGAAGAAACAAGCCTCACTATGCCCCTCACTGGGCATCACACCTCTCCTGTATCATCCTCTATAGCTTCTCTTGCACCTTCTTTGTTTAATAAGGAGGCTTCTATTGAGTCCATTTGGGACATATTTAAACAAGTGAAGATTAACATGCCTTTCGTAGATGATATCAAGCAAAGCCTGCATACACTGAGTTCCACAAGGACTTGTACACATAGGAGCATGAGTCGACGATGCATATGGGTAGAATAGTAAAGTGGGCCAAGCGCATAAGCTCATTGATATTGTGGCACCTCATTCCTAAACTAAAATACCTCAGCTCACCCATTATTTTGTGTGTAATTGGTGGTTACACCATTGATGGGGCTCTTTTAGATTTAGGGGCGAGCGTGAACATCCTTCCATACCTAACCTACCAAAAACTTAACCTAGAAGAGTTGCAGCCCACCCCGAACACATTGTGTCTTACTAATCGCTCCATAAAGAAACCCCGAGGTATGGTAGAGGATGCAGTGGTCAAGGTGGAAGAGTTCCATTACCCTTTCGACTTCATTATCTTAGATATGGAACCATCCACAAATCTGATCTCTGTCCTTTTAGGAAGACCATTCTTAGCCAAGGCTAATGTATGCATTCAGTGCCAGACAGGGATCATGGACATGTCTCTTAGCCATAAGCAACTTCGGCTGAATGTATTTTATGCTCCCCAACATCCACTTAAATTTGTACAAGCTGTGAATGAGGGCATGATTGATCAAGTTGTTGGGGAAGAGGCCCCCAATTATGTGGAGGGATCCATTGGAAGAAACATTTCAGCCCAAAAGTCCCTCACAATCTAGCTTGAAAAATCCTTTTAAAATAAGTAGTGAAATTCATGACTCGGATTTTGATCTAAAGGAAAAATCGGGGGTAATCATGACAGGGAGTAACATGGAAAGAGGGGAGGCAAATTTTAAATTTGAACCGGGATGAGTTTGATATGGGCATTCATGAGTCCGAATGAAGATAATAAACCTAGTGCTTTCAAGAGGCAACCAGAGAATTTTTTTTTTTTTTTGTTCATAGGTTATATAAGGTAGAATAATTAAGGTCTAGAGTCTTTAGAATATGCTTTAGGATAAGTTGGGTGTGCAACTAAAGGGGTGACCATCATGCATATGGGTGACAATACCGAATTTTGAAAAATACCGAGAGGTTCAACAATGACAGCGACCAACATTACCAACTAGGCTTGACCTCGGGACTGACGTTTTCTTGTCATGCAACTAGCACAAGATTTGGTGCACCCTGGTGGAGAAGGTCAAACGTTATTTAAAATCTTGTTTTGCACCTGACTCTTAAACTCCCGCCATTGTTGCCGCTTGGTCGATCCTTATCGCCCCCCTTCAACCTCATCACCAGAGCCTCGGGCATCGTCCTATATCCTTCAATTGCTCTTCGGCAATCGGACGTTATCTCGACGCCATTTCCATCACTCGAGTTTTGGTTCCTCAATTTAGGGTTTAGCCCTATATCCTCCTAAGCACCTGTGCCCTTCCACCTTTTATAGTCTCTTATATAAATGGAGCTACGCTTAAGGACGGAGACTAAAGTGGAGCATAGCTAGCCCTCCCGGACTCTCGCTCGGAATCACTGGCACCAAAGGGGAGAATTGTCTGCATAGAGGAAAGATGGCACTGGGGGACAATAATAGCCGGTGTAAAGGATGCAAAATCTATGGGTGCCTCGTGAGGTTCGACCAATGCCTGCCAGTGTACTACTCACTACCTTGGGCCCGGTAATATGGGACACATTGGTTGAAGCGCTTTGAAAGATAGTCACTGCTATAGAAAACTATGATGGCTCTGGCAGTTCTAATGCAAATCCAGTCCATATTTCTAATTCAGAGTCAAAGTTGGAGAAAACTTTAAAGGACTTAGTGGCGATTATATTTATATATTATGCTTCTATGGCACATTTTTTTTTTCTTTTCTTTTCTTTTGTAGTTTCTTTGTCTATCACACTATGTTCTTGTGGCACTCTTAGTACTCATAAGGTCTTTCTATACGTTGTACTGCCCTTTGATATTAATGAAATCTACATGGTGTCTTTGGAATCATATGTTGTGCTATAGTGTATTATTGCATGCATGCTATTTCTGGATTATATATTAATTTATATATAGGTACACTGGTTGACTTCACTACACCATATGTCATGGTTCCTCTATTTTTCCCAGGTTGTTTCTTTTCACACTTCAGTGAGGACATTGAAGTTCTAAGTTGGGGGTAGGGGATAGGCAACATTGCATGGCATGGAACTTTTTAGCACAAAATAACAAATTTAAAAATAAAAAAATTCAATAAACATTTTTTATTATGCTATGACTAACACTGTTTTTTTACCTTGTACATACTTGCATATGACAAGTTACACGTGCAAACACATCACTAACGTGGCCCTATTATGCTCATTGACAATGTAGTGGGTTACTTGTGTATTAGTTTCTCACTATGTGGCTAATCTCTCATTTTAAAATTTAGATTGGTTGGCTAGTGTTCATTGGTGTTAATATGGCTAAATAAACTCTAGTATTTACATGGTATCTCATAAGGCTGAAAGCATACTTACATGTGATTCATAGCACTTAGGGTTCCTTGAGAACACTACAAGAAACACCCATGGCGACTATGACATCTTGTGAGATATTGTTGAGTCATTCATTCATTTCTTGAGTTGGTGACATCGAGCTCCGAGTTTTGAAATTCAACTTTCCTTTTTCTGGGTACTCTTTGTATACTAGTTTTTATTTGTGAATTGCTAGATTATAGGTGACATCTAGTGGGGAGATAGAAACCTAGCTCTTGTAGCCTACTCAAGATGTGAAGATTGAACCACCCTTAGAGATAGATTTATTTCATGGACTCTTGTTCAAGTTTAATTCCTAGTGGTGGTATGAAGATAAAAGAGTTGTAATGATTGTTCTAGCTGACCATGAAAGGGGAATATGTAAAATGAAGAAAATGAGCAGAAGAGTGAGTACACATGCCCCATGAATACAACAAAGGTCAAGCTATGGACACGACATATGTTCTACGCGTATAAAGATTCTTTAGCTACCCAATGCCAAAATTATATTTACACCTGGTCTTTGAATAAGTTGGTCTAGGATGGTTTTGGTTGGATATGGTGAATCGGTGAGAAGATGCTAGAGTGAAGGACCTGACACCTCACAAATAGGCTAGATCCTCTACAAACTAGTCCACTCAATATCTTTAGCATTTGTTCCATAAAATATGTGGGATATTTGATCATGACACTCTTCCTCACATATGATGAGTAAACCCATCTTCTTGAGTGTTTTTTAGGATATACCAGTGAGGTTGAATCAAGACAACCATTTTGTAGGTGTCCATGGATATTCTGAGTGTAACGAGTCAGGTACTTTACACATGCCTTATGATTTCACCTATCTATACTCAAATTTATATGATTACATTAACTTTGAAGTATAACTGCTGGTTGACTCTCTATGAATATGTTGTTCTTGATGGTTTTATAATGTTGAGGCTTGCATGAGTGATTTGCGTCGAAGTAGCGTGTATAGCAAAGTTATATAAGAAATAGCTTATATGTAATTAGATGATATTCTTGTATGTGAAATGGTATACTTGTGCTACATGCGTTTTCATTTAAAGTTCATTGCAAATGGTTTTGGTGGGTATCGCCCTGGAAACCCTCACAAGAGTAGAACTCATCCACTAAGACCAACCTAGGGGTTTAAAGCCTTGTTGCATACAATAAATGCAACTGTGTTTCCTACGAAAGAAGTAGACATGATTTTTGAATTTTCTTAGATTTTTCTTTGCTCGAGGGAGTAGAAAAATGTAAGTTGGGGATTGTGATGAGTCCCTAAAATGCTTGATTTTAGACCCTCATCTACCTTTTTTTTATCCTTACTTTATTATATAATTACCCATTTTTATCATTGTTCGAAGCTATGCAAGGTTCGTTAGTCTTTTTAGGGAAAATAGGTTAAAACCAAGGAGATAGGCATACGGGAAGCTAAAGGAGAATTTAGAGTACAAAAAGCTCAATTCTGATTTTCAGCTAAGTTTTTAAAGCCTCAAATCACCAAGAGAAAAGAATACTGTGTTCGACCAAGTAGTACGACTAGCAGCACAAGGGGTGACTAAGTCATCATCTACAAACTCCAAGGTTTCAGACTAAAGAAGAATTGTTGTAAAGATCGACCAAGTCTTCGACCAAGTGACTCTTAAAGGGCAACCAAGTTGAGATACTGAAGCATGCTAAATCCAAAACTACTGAGAGTATCGATGAAGTGTTCAACTAGAGAGCATAAGGGACTAGTATGTCGAGTTCCTAAGATTTCCTAATGCTCGAGATACTTCAAGTCTCGACCATCAACTCGACTAGCAAGACTCTATGGAGTGACTTGGTCGAAAGTATTGAAGATTCAAATCCTTGATTTCCTGCGAGTCTTGACAAGGGTGCGAACAAAGGGAGCATAGGAGCGAGCTGGTCGACAACGACAATCTTCTACGCGAGATTTGCTACAAACTTTCCTAAACTCAAAATTAAACTTTGTAAACCTTAGAGCCTATAAATATTTGCTATGATCATGAGCTCTAGGTTCCTCTTTGGCCAATTCTAGGTTAGTGATAGACATAGATTGCCATTGAGAAGCACCGTAGATTCGATATACTTACTTTCCTTTACATTCCTGTTATGGTTCTCTTTTGTATTTTTGATCGTTAGTGACAGAAGAATCTGTTTACAATAAGAAATCATTTTTCCTTCTTTTCTTTACATGCTTTCAATTTACTGCTTTGATTTACTACTTTGATTATAATGAAGGCCTGCATAAAAGGATAAGAACCACTACAGTCTCAATCAGCTAGAAGTAGTTGGCAACAGAACCATGGAGGTGTTCGTGTGATCATTGAGATAGGGTATACTCCAGTTCCTGACTATGCTTCGGTCAGTTGGTGCACCCTTGATACCCTGTGCCCTTGAATGACCCTCTCCCACTTGGACTAAGATTCTCGAGTTAGTACTCTTATATATAGCTAGATGAGCATAGTTAGAGGCATGGCATCCATCGGTTGATTCATATCTAAAGCATCGCTTTGTAGGAGTAGGCTAACTTAGATTTTACTTGCTTTCCAGTAGTTTTTAGAACACTTATTGCAAAATACCACCTTTTTCACTTTCTTTTACACAAAGCAACAATAAACTAATTGAGAGAAGGTTTATAACTGCACGAGTTAGTCTCTGTGGATCGACACCCAACTTCCTCACTTTCTACTAAACTTGGGATTGTTAGGTAGTATAAATATAATTTAAACTTTTTAGAACACTCATTGCAAAATACCACCTTTTTCACTTTCTTTTACACGAAGCAGCAATAAACTAATTGAGAGAAGGTTTATAACTGCACGATTTAGTCTTTGTGGATCGACACCCAACTTCCCCACTTTCTACTAAACTTGGGATTGTTAGGTAGTATAAATATAATTTTTGGTAGTTAAGGACCCAAGCCTTGGTGAGCCTACCACACGATTGTATTTACATTATGCAACAAGGCTTTAAACTCCTAGCTGACTCTAGTGAACGAATTTTAGTCTTGTGAGGGTTTCCAGGATGGTACCCACAAACACCAATCTTAGTGAACATCAAATAAGATCACATGCAGCAAAGTTATGCCATTCCACATACAGGAATATGACCTAGTTACACACAAGCCCTTTCATGCATAACTTCATTATACAAACAACTCTAAATAAAATCACTCATGCAAGTCTTAACATTGTATAGCCATCAAGAAAAACATAACTCATAGAGAATCAATCCAGAAATTGCAATTGAGAGTTAATATCATCATATAAATTCAAGTATATATAGGCAACATCACAAAGCATGAGTAAAGTGAATGATTCGTTACACTCAGGTCACTCTTAACACCTATAGAATGGTCTTGACTTAGCCTCACTGGTATACTCTCAAAAAAACTCAAGAAGATAGGTTCACTCTCATATGTGAGGAAGAATGTTGTGATCAAGTCATTTACATGAACTCTAAGTTCACGAAACTCAACTTTCCATCTCCGGATATTTTTTGCATGCTAGTCTCTATATTTGCATTTGCTAGCCTAGAGGTGATGTCCAGTGGGAAGATATAAACCTAGGTCTTGTAGCCTACTCAAGACGTGAGAACTAAGTCACCCCTAAAGATGAACATAATTCATGAACTCCCTTTTTTAGCTTAGTTTCCTATCGGTAGCATGAAAATGACATAAGTTGTGATGATTGTCCTAGCTAGCCGTGGAAGAAAAATAAAGAAAAGAATGAGCAGATGAGAGAGAAAAATAAAAATGAGAAAAATACATAGAATACCTACTCCAAATACAAAATAGTCAAGCTAGGGACACAACACACCATATCCTTGCATGTATAAAGCTTATTTGAGTGATCCAATGCATATGATGTATTCACGCCTAGTTTGTGAATTATCAATCTAGGGTGGTCTTGGTAAGATGAGGCAAGTAGGTGAGAAGGCGTTAGGGTAAAGGACCCGACACCTCATTCATAGGCTGGAACCGATTCCTATATGACTAATCCACTCCATTTTCACTGTTAGTTCTTCGAAGTATGTGAGATGTTTGATCATGCATGTTTTCCATCATATATGAGAGTGACCCCATCTTCTTGAATGTTTTTGAGAGTATACCGGTGTGGCCAAGTCAAGATGATCGTTCTGTAGGTGTTCAAGGGTGACCCAAGTGCAATGAATCATTCACTTTACACATGCCTTGTGATTATGCTTATTTATGCTCAAATTTATATTATGATATTAACTTTGAGTTGTAATTATTGGTTGATTCTTTATGAGATATGATTTTCTTGATGGCTATGCACTGTGGAGACATGTATGAGTGACTTGCTTCAGAGTTATCTACATAATGAAGTTATGTATAGAGAAGCCTATTTGTAATATGGTTATATTCTTGTATGTGAAATGGTATGATTGTGTTACCTGTTGATCCTACTTAATGTCCACTGAGATTGGTGTTTGTCAGTATTGCGCTGGAAACCCTCATGAGAGTATAACTTGTCCACTAGGGTCACCTAGGAGTTTAAAGATTTATTGTGTATGGTAAATGCAATCGTGCTTCCCATGAAAGAGGAGGTAGATAGGAATTTTAATTGTCTTTTAGAGTTTTCTTAATTTTTATTTTGCTTGAGTACTAGAAAAGTGCATGTTGGGGTTTGTGATGTGTCCCTAAAATGCACTATTTTAAGCCCCTATTTACCTATGTTTTGTTCTCATTTCTCTTGTATTTACCCTTTCTCATAATAGTTCGGAGTTATGCATAGTTTGTTCATATTTTAGGAAAATGAAGTTAAAGTTAAGGAGTTAAGTAATGCAAGAAGCCAAGGGAGAAATTGGGAAGCACAAGGCTCAACTAGGTGCTCAACTAAGTCCCAAAAGCCTTAGTTCATCAAAGCAAACAAGACCTTGCTCGACCATGTGGTGCATCTAGCCAACACAAGGGGCAACTAGGTCACGAATTGAAGACTCCAGAGTTCAGACCAAAGTGGAGTTGCTAAGAGGTTTGACCATCGGTGTGACCAAAAGATCCTGAGGGGCGACTAGATCGGATGAGCATGGGACCGATTAAAGTTGAGATCCCGAGAGTCTCAACCAGGGTGCGACTAGGAGATCCTAATTGTGCGACCCAGTTGAGGAAGCCTGAAGTTTGAACCTTATAATTCCCATGAGTCTCAACAAAAGTGCAACCATGGGAAGACTGGGGTGTGACCTGGTCAACAGCGTTCGAGCCCATCAATCTTCTTCGTGAATTTTTTGCCAATGATTTCCTTGTTTGAAGTCAAATTATTGTAAACCCTTTTAGGTCAAAAAATAAGCTTTGAATATGTGATTAGGGTTCCCTTTTGGCCCCTATTTGGTTAGTGTAGACCAAGATAGTCGTTGGGTGCCACTTAGGTTAGATTTACAGTGTTCTTTCAATTCCATGCCTAGTTTGGATTCAGATTCTTCAAAATCTTGTGACAACCTTTGAGTTCTGGGTGCTGCCACGTAGATTAGTTGGTCTTCGATTGTTATCCTGATTGCTAGTGATAGGCCTTCGAGTTGCAATTGAAGTCGTTTTCAATACGTGTTCTTTACACTACTTTAATTTCAATTTTATAATTTAAATACCATGTCTTAAATTTCCATGCATATTTACTTCCTTGATTGTGATGAAACCCTTGGGGATATGATAGCATAGCTAGTGATTTAGTCACTTATACATAGTAGGTTATGATTCCTATAGGGTGTTCTCATGCTTGCTAGATACGGGATAGTTTGGTCCCAGATCATGCTTTGTCGATTGGTGCACCTTCGCTACCCTGTGCCACTCGAATGGTTCACTTGACCGTTTAGCCTAGTACGAATAGCTAACCGTACATAGCTATTGCGAACAATAGCCTAAGCTGGATTCATGATTTGAGATTTGCTTTCTAGGAGTAGTTTTAATTATAATTTACTTTCATTGCATGTGTAGTTTAGAAAACAACCCAAAAATATCATCTTTGTCCTTTTATGTAAAGCATAGTAAACTAGGCTAGAAATGGTAAACAACTACACTAGAGTCCTTGAAGTTTGATACCCAACTCACTCCTAGTTCTACTGAACATGGTCTTAGTTAAGTTATAAATATCATTTTTGGTAGTTAAGGATCTAAGCCTTGGTGAGGCTACCATGTTTGTTTTAGTGTTATTGTTTACTCTCCACACCTTTTTGGTTTTAACATTTTTTCTCTTAAATGGACACTCAAATTTTATGTGTCTTTTTTCCTTATATAGGAAACATGTGGTGTCTTCGTATGCATTAGTGGAGGATGTGCTAGGATAGTATTTAGAAGCTTTTACAAAGTACCCATATAGAGGTTCTTTTTCTTCTTATTTTGAACTCTATTGAAGACTGCCTTCCTTGTCTAAAGATATTCTTTGCGATCCAATCAGCTTGTCAAATTTTTCCTTTCCTCTCGTGAAATTGTAAATGATTTTAGATTGATCCTTTATTTTACTTTCAAGACTAAGTATTTATGAATATTTTATACTTTTACAATTCACTTGTAACCAAACCAGTTGTTTGGCCATCTAGTTGATTTTACTTTCAAGTTCACCAGTAACTAAATCCTTTTATTTTTCAGTTGATTTAGATCACTCTAATTGGTTCATAATCATTTCATTTTGTCCTTTTAATGTAATGTTTCTCTTGGACACCTTAATGAACCTCCATTTTTATTTCATTATAAGAAGTCATGCTTTGACACAAGTCATTATAGGATTCATCACTAGATTCTATAAGTGAGTTTGAATAAGAATTTACCTTGTCATCTCTCGCCATGAAGCAAAGGCTGGCTACTTTTTGATCACTTGAGTCTCTTTCCGAGCTAATTAAGCTGGACTGATCCCAAGTAGTGGCTTTCATTGTTTTCTTCTTTTTCTTCTTAGCATCACTCTTAAGTTGTGGATAGTCAGGTTTTATATGGCCTACCTTTATATAGTTATAACAAGTTGGGGGTTCAACCTTAGTTTCTTTCTTGCTTGATTCACCTTTGTCCATTTTTTGTTCCTTTAAATTTTCTAGTAAATTTTTTTTTTTTTTAAGAATTTGCTTTGTCGTCTGGTTAACAATGCTAAGTCATCATCATCCAACTCATTATCTTCTTCGTCACTCAAGCTTTCTTTTGAAGCTTTAAGTGTTATAGATTTCTTTTATTTGCTAACTTAAGTTGTTCTTTCATTTATAGTCATCTGATATGTGATGAGAAGCAACCTTATGAGTTTATGTTCCTGCCTTCAATTATGGCAATAGAATTGGGTTCCCAAATAAGAGGAAGTCCTCTAAGCATTTTCCTAATCAACTCATATGCAGAGTAGTTCTTCCTTAGCGCATTCAGGGAGTTAATTATGTGAGTAAACCTAGTGTACATACTAGTTATTGACTCCTCTAGGTTCGATCCTAAAGGTCTCATGCTCACTAGTGAGTATGTCGATCTACTATCCCTAACATCTACAGTTCCCTCATAGGTTATTTCTAATTTATCCCAAATTTCCTTTGCAGATTTGCATCCCATTATCCTGTCAAACTCACTGGCATCTAGCGCATAGTATAAGGCATTCATTGCACTTGAGTTTATTTGTTGTTGTTTCAAATTAGTTTCACTTAATTTGATTTCATCTTTGGGAACTTCCTTATTATCTAGTCTTAAAAGGTACATAGTTGCCTTGGGTTACTACTTTCTAGACTTTTCAATCCATGGTTTGCAAAAATATTCTCATGCGTTGTTTCCAAAAGGTGTAGTTCACACTGTAGAAAATAGGAGGTCTAGATGAGGATTGCCTTTCACCAAAAAGGGTTACACCTATGTTTTCCATTAAGATTTTTGAGTAACTACTGATTAATATTTGCTACAACGTAGGCTTTGGTACCAATTGAAAATAACGATGTAATCCCATGAGGGAGGTGAATTGGGTATTTTAAATTATTAAGTGGAATCTCAGGTTATTTTAAACCTTTTAAATTATACCAATCACAATCTCACACAAATATAAAAAAAAATCTACTAATCAGTGACAATCCTATATATATATATGAATCTGTAAAATAGATTCAAAATTTAAGCTTCTAGCAAGTTCAACAATTATCCCTAAATTCAATCAACAATCAACAAAAATTCAATAATGCAAACGCAGCACCTTATATATGCTTGAATACACAATCAGTCATAATAGCTTTACCACAGCCAACAAAAACTAAATCAAAGGTTCAATACTTGTCTGAATTTCAACTAAAAACTTTAAACCATACAAATTATAAATAAATCCAATAAGATTATTTAAATTGATTCAAAATTAAACTTATTATTCAATAGAATTTTCCCAATAAATTCAAAACATACACAACATATTATAAAGTGAAAAATTTAAAGAGATAGGGAAAGAAGATTGAACATCGTATTTTTTATAAGGTTCGACTTACTGCCTACGTCCTTACCTCAAGAAACTTGTTGTGAGATTTTCTTTAACAACTCTATTCAACAGGTGGAGTATGCCTCTCTTCATTGCCAAGTGGAGACTCCTCTCCAACAAGAACACCCTCTTGCTAGGCAACAATTCAAAACCCTAAATCGTCAAATTGCAAAATCAGCAATACAAATTGTTTGTATAAGAAAAATACTATCAGCAGAGCATAACTTGTACAAATTAAAGAACTATATACTTCAAGAAATCAATATAGAATTGAAGCTCAAAAACATTTCTAAGGTATTTTGATTATAAGATGAAGAATTTAGAAAATCAGAATCAGAATTCATCTAGGGCTTTCACCAAAAACCCACAACATTTTTTTAGAGTATAAATCAAAAGTATAGCAAAGATTT
Source organism: Malania oleifera (assembly GCF_029873635.1). Lineage (NCBI taxonomy): Eukaryota > Viridiplantae > Streptophyta > Magnoliopsida > Santalales > Ximeniaceae > Malania > Malania oleifera. The sequence goes on along the minus strand of NC_080418.1, from coordinate 86,257,310 downwards.
GAATTGTATGTGAGAGTATTATTTGACCTAATAGGGTAAAAATCATCTATACGTAGAGTAGGAAAAATTGTTACTATTTTCCCCAAGTTTGGAAACCAAATCATTCGAATTTGGAAAGAAATCAGCGCTGGTAGAAAGTTTAAAACATAAATTTTAGTCGCCTTAACTGATTCAAAATAGACCTCTAGAACAGGTAGTAGCAATTCAGTTGCCTTACCCCGAGAGTTTAGTCGCCTCACTCTGTTCTGTTTTCCTATTTACATTGGCAGTATCATATTAGTTGCTTGAGTGATAATCCTCAGTAGCTTAAATACTGTACTACTTAGTGTTTTTCATATTTTGATTCCAAAACTTGTTTTTATTAACTTTGAAAAGTATTTTGGACCTTATAAAAATATTTCTATGTTCTAAATTAAGTATCTAAGTCCAAAGTTAAATCTTAAAAGCTTTAGTGACAATATTAAAATTAGAAGTACTTACATGAGACTCTAAAAAGATAAATACACTTAAATTTTTAAGTCTTCATGTTGTATACGTTCAATATTATCCATGCTTGATCAACACTTTAGTACGCTTATATTCTTCATGACTTGTAGCTTTATGTTTAAGCTTCATTCAATCTTTTCCAAGCAGAACCATTTTCCTATATAAAATACATAATTCCTGAAACTTAACTTGAAAGCACAATTAGTTACCTTAATTTGTTATCATCAAAACGAGATTAAGCCTTGTTAGGCTAATAATAACCACCTCTAGGATCTTTTTAGTCATGCACAACCAAGACAAATGATCCTAAGGTGCTATCCAACTAAAGAGCATATCCATCCTTTAGGCTCTTCTTTACTCTATCATTTCTTATTCATTGGATCCCTTTGTTGCTTTCCTTTCATTTCTCTTCATTTTCTCCATCATTTCTTTAAGTTTCCTGCTCCCTCTATCCATTTTCAGTAATCAACTTCAGATCATTCCTATCCTAAAATTTTAAGCTTTATGTATTTTCATTCCAAACATGAATGAATACACATATTATATTTGATTTTTATGTGTGTGCATATCCTTGTGCAATAAAATGGTAGTGATATGTTTAGTGTTAGTTGTTACAACATGCATTTTTGTAGTGAATGCATATTTGTTTTTTTTTTTTTTCAGTTAAAAAAAACTATGCATATTCTGTAAAGAAAGTTTGCATGTTTTTAAATATGTTTGCATGTTTGCTCTTTGAGTGTATCATAGTATGCATGAGCATTTTAGAATAAATATTTTCATGCATCCTATTTGTTTTGTCGAAGTTCATTGTATGCATTCGATTGGTATCCATTGAACATAGGTGGTTGACCATTTATTAATGACCAGTTAACCGACCAAACTAGAATCATAATTTTTAGAATTTTTTGGGATTTTTTTTTAGATTTCTATTGTTTTTAAGATTTTTTAATGCTCATGTGATTGAACCTAGTCATCTAAATCCTATGTTATGTCGATTTTCTAGTTTTTATTCTAGAAAAACCAAATCATTTTGTTTGTTGGATATTAGTTTCTTAAATGTCTTATGATATGCCTTTTAAATGGGTATTCTAAATCACTTTTTCTAAAAAAAATATCAAAATTTTCAAGGAAATTGTGTTTTGTTGGTTTTATGGTTTTGTTCCTTAAAAGCCAAGTCCTTTTTACATAATTGATTTTTACACACTATTTATGATGTGACATTTAAATAGGTTCCTAAAATCATTTTTCTAAAAATAATCAAAGTCTTCAAAAAAAAAATTGAATCTTTCTTGTTTTGTTGTTTCTATTACCAAACTATCTTGAGTTGTGCTGGTTTTGTGCTTCTTATTCCTAAAAACCCATATCTTTTTAGAAGAAATGGATTTTCAAAACACCATTTATGAAACAACTTTGAAATGATCTATTGAAATCATTTTTTCCAAAAAAATATAGTGTTTTTTTTTAGGGAATTCTCTTTTATTGAAAATCATAATTCAAAAGGCCTTTCTTAAAATTTTGATTTCTAAAATTTAAAAATTTTTAAAATACTAAAAAAAAATTATCCATTAAAAATTATTTTCTAAAACTACATATAGCTTGATCCCTACCAAGGTATATAGGCAACCTATGCGATGAAAAGGAATAGGTGGAAGTGAAGGTGTAATTCTATGATGGGGGTGAATTGGGTATTTTAAAATTTTTATGCGGTAACCTAATTAATTTTAAAACTTATTTAACACATGCTCTAAATATTTTATCCACCATGAAAATCTATTCAGCAAACTATATACCAATCAACAATCCTAAATATGAAATCAAATCTCAATATTAACAATATTCATAGCAGATTAACGTTAATGACAATATGATCAATCACATAAATATTTGTGCTTGTATTTAAATAATTGATCAACCAATACCAAGCAATCCCATCAAATTAAATCAAGTCTGAATTTGTAGCTACAACAGAGTTTGATCACAATGGGTACTAAAATTATTTAAGGAATCAACAAATCATATTAAAATATTCCCCATAGATCAATATAAACATACATGTGCAAAAAAATAAAAAGATAAGGGAAAGAATAACACTTGAGATTTTTTACAAGGTTCGGCAATGTGCCTATGTCCTCACCTCAAGCAACACGCTGTGAGGATTTTACTAAAACTCTCCATTCAATAGGTGGAGCAACTGTCTCCTTTCTGTAGGTGGAGCACCTCTCTAGCAAGAACACCCTCTTGCTTTTCTCTGATTCACACCCGAATCATTCGTTTACAATTAAATTAGTAGCAGATTTTCGCACGATAATGAAACTCTCATAAAAAGCAGATTTGTACAAGTTAAAATCACTAAGATACTTTCAAAAATAATTTGCTACGAAGCTCAAAAGATTGCCAGGTTTTCTTAATTTGAAAACTATTAACTTGATGTATAAAATCCATAAAATCAAGTCAGAAAAAGAGGAACAAGGCAAAGCAACATTTCAAGAATGAAATCAATACATTTTCATGCCATTAGGTTGCCTTAACATGATTAGGGTTAGCCTTATATAGCTGGGTTTGAATTCTGACCATTTGCCCAAGTTTTGGGAATAATATCTTTTGAAAATAGAAAGAAATCACGTTGTTCACAAATTTTATCTCACACTTCGGTCAACAGAACTAATAGTTCGGTCGCCTTAACCAATTAAACTCATGAATTTTGAAATAAGCAGTAGCCTTTCAATCGCGTGAACTTTTGGTTCATTTTCCTGAACTTGTTTGGTCAACTGAACATTCATTTCAATCACCCAAACCAATTGTGTCTGGGCTTTAACAAGAGCAATACCCATTTGATCAACTGAACCACAATGTCAATCGCCCAAACTCACTGATGCTAGAACAAGTTATTCAGTTTTATGCATTCGGTCAACTGAGCTTGAGCCTTGGTTGCCTGAACATTCTAAAATTCATTGTTCCCTTTAATTTTTTATTCCAAAACTCATTTGCATTCTATAGAAAAGATATTTGGACTTTGAAAAGATATTTTCCAAGTTATTTAAGTAGGTCTTGAAGTCCAATTTATCATATGAGCTTCATAAACAAAGTACAATTGAGAAGTACTTACATGAGACTTTTATTACATTATACATGAAATAAAATCTACATGACTTGAAGCTTTCATTCAAACTCTAGCCAATCTTCATTTTTCTTGTTTTCTTCATGGCTTTTAAACTTAAACGTGGTCTATTGGGTTTGTAAGATATAATACCTGTAAATTCACTTGAAAGCACAATTAGATTACTTAGTTTGCCATTATCAAAATTGAGATTATGCCTTATTAGGCCAACAATCTCTCCCCTTTTTATGATGAAAAATAAGGAGAAAAATAAGGTAGCCTTGATAAGGCTCCCCCTCATAGTAAACATAATTACAATGTAAAAATTTCAGTATTCTACCCCTTTGGAAAGTACAAATGCAAGCCATTCTCCCCCTTTGAGAAATAGTTGGAAATACAAGTACAAGCATATTGTTCAGTTAGAGCATAAGCATATTTTCAGTACAAGCATATTACAAGTACAAGCATAGTTTCAATTTGCTTTTAGTTTGCTTGTTTTCCCAATTCATAATACATATTTTGCTTGTGATCATAATGCTTTCATTTTGCTTATTCTTCCAATTTATAGTACAGATTTTGCTTGTGATCATATACATATTTTTCTTGTTCTCCCCCTTTTGACATCAGCAAAAAGATACTTAATAAAACATATGTAGCAAATATAAGTTCGCCAACATCCAGTATGCAGTTCACAAAGATGACATTCAGTAGAAAGTCACAATCAATCATTCAGTATTCAACATGTCGACATAAACAATATTGCCCAAGTAGAACATATAATGATTGCAGATTAAGCATATAACAATATTAACATACATTATATATTAAAGCTATTTGAAAAAAAAAACAAAAAATAAATAAAAATAATAATTACAATCAGAATTACAATATTTCAAAGAAATCTATTTACCAAAAACTCTCATTTAGTCCTCCTCAATATCATCTTCACAAAATGAGCTCTTGTCCTCCTCATCATCGTCTTCATCCTTGTAATTTGAGCCTGATTCCATAGGAGCTTTCCCTCTAGATGAGGAAACACTACCAGTGTTGCTCTCAATCCAAACAAGGAATTGATTAAAGGATTTGAAGTTGGATTGGAAAGTCTGTTGAAGGGCATTATATTTAGATTCTATATCTCCATGAATAGAACTAAACTATGAATCCATATCCCAACAATAGTCCAAAAGTCAAGCAGGAGGATCAGTAGCAATACTAGTGAGAGCAGGAGGCACTTCATGGGGTGGATCATTCCTTTAAGCATATTAATGTCTATCCTCCATTTGTACATTTACATTATCTCTCAGAGGTGGTTAGTATTTGGGAATCCAACCAAGTGCTTGATCCAATTCCTCATCTAGTCTCTTCCTTAGAGACAATCCATTTTAGTATACGAGTAGGAAATATGGTCTCTTGATCCACTCCTAGGTAGAATGTTATATGTTATAAGCAGGTAATTGATCTTGGACTTAAGAGTTAATTGCCTATACAATGGCGGATGACCAAAATAAACTGGCAGTTCTAATAAGACAGGGGGCAAAAATGCTTGGGGTGTAAATCCTTGATCAATTAACCAAGTTTGTTATAGGTTGTGAAATTCAAAATCCCCGTACTGAATTCGAAATCTCTCAACTATTGTTTATGGTCTTAGTACAATAGATTTGTTCATGATTTGGGTCATGTATATGGTTCCTTCGCTTGCTAAGTTTGCATAAAATAATCGTACTAGGTGTGGATAAACCCCTTTGGGTTGATAAGCTATGAATCTATCCCAACCTAAAGTAGCAAACATCTGAAAAATATTTAGGAAATTTTCTTCCATAAAATGCATGTATAAAATCTTACCAAGAATAGGTTCTACAAAATGAAGATGTTCATCGTAGAGTTTGCTTGCTCCTAAAGTTAAGAGCCATTGATGTATTTGCTCAGTATCATCTTGTTTGGAAGAGGCATTTTGTGAGCAACATTCTTTGACCCTGGCATGATTTTAGAGCTTAATAGCAAATAAAAATAAGAAATCTAAGCTTAAACAACAAGATCGAGGCTTAGATCGGAGTTTTGGAGCAAAAACAAGGTGTAGAAGTCTCAAAGCGGGTAACGCACAGGTTTAGGTGAGAGAAAAGTAGAGTTCAGGTAGCTGAAATTCTTAAAAGTTAGGGGTTTTTTGTCACTTTTAGATTTTATATTTACAAAGTTTGGTCATCTGAACTGCTCGTTCGGTCTCCTGAACTTCGTGGATAGTAAAAACTCCTAACATAGTAAGTGTTTGGTCGCCTGAATAGGGAGTTCAATCACCCAAAGTCTTTGATTGACTTTATATTGAGCTTTCAGTCATTTAATCCTCTAGATACTCTCTATAACCTATCTAATAAGGGTTCGATCAACTAACCTATACCCTTCAGTCGCCTAACGTCCTGAAATTTTAAAATAACTTTTAATTTCACCCTAAACACTCAAGTGGATAAACAACTTCTCCTCGAACTACTTCCTTAACATGTAATAAGCCTACTTCACATCTGATTGATATAAAACGGTCTTCTTGAAGGGGTTTCATTAATATTTTGGCCCATTGTTCATTTGTGCTCACAAATTCAAGATTGATGTTCTCCTTTTGCATATGATCTCTAAGGAAGTGATGTCTTATATCAATATGCTTTATTCTTAAGTGAGATATTGGATTTTTGGATGTGTTAATGGCTCTAATACTATCACATTTTATGGCACAGATTCATATTCCAAATTATATTCTTTAAGTTGTGGCTTCATTTACAATGGTTAAGCATAACAACTGCCCGTGGTAACATATTCAGCTTTGGCGGTAGACAATGCCATGGAATTTTGTTTCTTGGAAAACCAAGATACCAGAGAGGCTCCTAAGAAGTGACATGTACCACTTATACTCATGTGGTCAATTTTGCACTCGGCATAGTCTGCATCGAATTAGCTGATCATTTCAAAGGAAGTGTCATTTGGATACCACAAACCCAAGTCTATAGTACCTATCAAATTCCTTAAAATCCTTTTAACAACTATTTGATGTGATTCCTTAGGTGAGGCATGAAATCTAGAATACATGTAACCTTTGAACATTATGTTTGGTCTACTGGCTGTTAAGTAGAGCACACTACCAATCATATCTCGGTAGTATTTAACATTTACCAGTTTCCCTTACTCATCTTTATCAAGACTAATAGAGGTGCTCATTGGAGTTCCCAATGCCTTGCCACCTTCTATATTAAATTTCTTGAGCAGGTATGTCAGTTCCCCCATCATGCTCATATGAAATTTATATTATATGCACAAAGAAAACTCTTTAAATAGATTCTCATTTGTAGAACTAAATATGATATCATCAACATAAATTTGAATGATAAGCATATCATTGGCTTGGGTTTTGATGAAGAGAGTACGATCCATGATTCCTCTTAAGAATCTACTTCCTAGTAGAAAGCCACTAAAACTCTCATGCCAAGCTCCAGGAGCTTGTTTTAGCCCATATAAAGATTTCAATAATCTGAATGCATGGTTCCGAAAATGGAAGTCCTCAAAACCAGGGGTGTGCTACATATATTTCTTCATTTATAAAGCCATTTAGCAATGCACTCTTTACATCCATTTGATAGAGTTTGAATTTTTTATGGGATGCATAGGCAAGTAACATATGAATGGCTTCCATTCTAGCTATAGAAGCATAGGTTTCCTCAAAATCAATGCCTCCTTCTTGATTGTAACCTTGTGCTAGTAGTATAGTTTTTTTATGGACAACAATGCCGTTTTCATTCTTTTTATCCCTATAAACCCATTTAGTGCCTATTACTGAATGATTATCGGGTCTAGGAACTAACTTCTAAACCTTATTTCTCTCAAATTAGTTTAGCTCCTCTTGCACAACTAAAACCCATGAATCATCATTAATTGCATCATTAATGTTTTTGGTTCCTCTTATGAGAGGAACACACAATGATCACATAGGTTCTTAAGTGAAGATCTTTTTTACACCCCTTATGATGGTTAACCAATAATGATTTGGTCCTTAGGGTGGTTCTTCATGAATTTCTATTCTTTTGGCAGTTCAACTTGTTTTTGAGAGTCATTAGTAGATCGTTCCTTAATTTTAATGCTCGTGTCTTCTAAACCTTTTACTATATCTTGATCATCATTATCAATGGTTTTACAAGAGAATAGGATGGCTTCATCAAATACAACATGAATGGATTCTACAACAGATAATGTTCTTTCTTTATAAACTCAAAATTCTTTACTATTCAGAGCATATCCTAGAAAAATCCCTTCATCTAATTTTGCATCGAATTTTCCTAGGTCCCCTTTATCATTTAGGATAAAACATTTACATTTAAATACATGGAAGTATGAAATGTTTGGTTTCTTTCTTTTCCAAAGCTCGTAAGGGGTTTTATTCAATTTAGCTCTAATAGAGACTTTGTTCATCATATAACAGGCAATATTTACTGCTTTAGCCCAAAAGTATTTGGGTAGGTTATGCTCATTTAGCATAGTCATAGTCATTTCTTGTAGGGATCTATTCTTCCTCTTAACAACTCCATTTTGTTGAGGTGTTCATGGTGCTGAAAAGTTTTGTGAAATTACATATTCATCACGAAAGTTTTCAACATCTTTATTTTTTGAACTCTCCACCTCTATCTCTTCTTATGTTTAAAATACCATACCCCATTTCATTTTGGAGTTTCCTACATAGGTTGGTAAGAATTTTACACACTTCATTTTTAGAGGCTAAGAATAACACCAAGGTGAACTTGGAGTAGTCATCTACTATGACAAATACATATTGCCTTCCTCCTAGATTTTGTGTTTTAGTTGGGCCAAATAGATTTAAATGAATTAACTCCAATGGCCTTCCAGTGGATATCAATTGCTTCTTCTTTAAGCTTGTCTTGATTTGCTTCCCAAGTTGGCAAGCATCACAAACTTTGTCTTTTGTGAAATTATGTTGGGTAAGCCCTTAACTAAGTTCTTCCTAGCTAACTTAGATAAGAGGTCCATGCTAGCGTATCCTAATCTCCTATGCCATAAACAACTAGATTCATTTAAGACTGCAAAACATTTTACATCTTGAGATCCTAGGTTTTCAAAGTTTATGCAATACACATTTTTAACCCGATTTGCAATGAAGAGTATTTCATGTTTTTTCTGCATTTTTAACTATACACTTATCCTTTAAAGGTTATGTCAAATCATTTATCACTGAGTTGACTATTGCTAAATAGGTTATGTTTTAAACGTTCAACTAATAAGACATTCTTAATTATTAAGGAAGGTTCCTTACCAACTTGCCAATGCCGATAATTTTACCTTTGGCATTGTCTCCAAAAGTGACGTGTCCACCTTGCTTTAGTGTTAGTGATGTGAATTTGGACTTGTATACCATCATATACATTGAGCATCCACTGTCCAAATACCACTTGTCTTTCGAATGGGTGGACTTAAAACATAACTACAAAAGGATTCTAGTAATTACTTTAGGTACTCAAACATTCTTTGGTCTTTTTAGGCAAGTTTAAAGAGGTTTCTTTTACTTTCCACACCTTTTCAGCTTTAACATGCTTTCTTTTAAATGGGCACTTAATTTTACATGACCTTCGTTTTACATAAGAAACATGTGGGTGTGTGTCTATGCAGTGGTTGAGGAAGTATTCGTATAGTTTTTAGATTCTCTTACAAAATAGCCCATGTAGAGATTATTTTTCCTCTTATTTCCTCTTCCATTAAATCCAATGGCTTCTTTTTCTAGCGATATCCTTTAAGAGCCAACTAGTTTGTAAAAAAAAAAATTTCCTCTTCTGAAGTTGTAGATTATTTTAGACTAATATTCTATCTTTCATTCTAGACTAGTGATCTTTAAATATTTATCATTTTCACAAGAGGCTTGTGATTTTAAGTCTTCTAGTTCTTTTGAAAGTTTTTTAGTCTTATTTTCAAGTGCAGTAATGTGTAAGTCCTTTTCCTTTTCAACGGTGAGATTTGACTCTAATTTCTTCATTAACATTTCATTCCCACTTTTTAGTGTGGTGTTTCTTTTGGACACCCTAACAAGGTTTTTATGCAACTTAAATAACTTGATTTGCAATTCATTGTATGATGGCATGGTATCACAAGATTCATTGTAGGATTCATCACTAGAGTCAATGAACGAGTTAGAATAAGATTTTGCCTCATCATTCAATGCTATAAGGAAAAAGTTTGCCACCTCTTGATCACTTGAGTCTCTTTCCGAGCTGCTTAAGTTGGAGCCATCCCAAGTTGTGGCCTTCATTGCCTTCGTCTTCTTCTTAGACTCCTTCTTAAGCTGTGGATAGTCGGGTTTAATGTCACCTACCTTTTTGCAGTTATAGCATGTTAAAGGTTCTGCTTTTGTCTCTTTCCTGCTAGTTTCTCCTTTGTCCATCTTAGATCCTCAAAATTTATTAGTAAATTTCTTATTCTTTTTGAAAAAAATACCTAGTCATCTGGTGATTAGGGCTAGGTCTTCTCCACCCATCTCTCAATCTTCCTTATCACTTGAGCTTTCTTAGGAAGTTTTAAGTGCGATGGATTTTTTAGTCTTTCCAGTTTCAGTTATCCTTTCATTAATGGCCATCTCGTATATGAGAAGTGACCCAATGAGTTCATCTAAGGTCATGGCTTTTAGGTTTCTACCTTTAATTATGGTTGTGGCGTTAGGTTCCACATAGATGGAAGTCCTCTAAGGATTTTCCTAATCATTTCAAATGTAGGGTAGTTTTTCTCAAGTGCATTTAGCGAATTTATGATATGGGTGAACCTCGCATACATACTCGATATGGATTCTTTTCAGTTCATCCTAAAAGTTTCATGCTCGCTAGTGAGCATGTCTATTCTACTATCCCTAACATTTATGGTTCCCTCAGAGGTTATTTCTAGCTTTTCCTAGATTTATTTAGCATTCTTGTAACCGATTATTCTATTGAATTCGTTTTCATCAAATGCACAATATAGGGCATTCATTGCACTAGATCTTATTTGCATTTGTTTCATGTCGGTCTCATTCATTTCATTTTCTTCCTTAGGAATTTCCTTATTTTCAGTGATCTTAGTAGGGACATAATTTTCTTGGACCACAACTCTCCAAACTCTCTAGTCCATGTTTTGAAAAAATATTCTCATCCTTTGTTTCCAAAAGGTGTAGTTCACATTGCAAAATATTGGGGGCCTAGTAGAGGATTGTCCTTCATCAAATGGGGACACATCTAGGTTTGCCATTTAGACCTTTGTGCAACTACCTATTAGGATTTGTTGCGACCTATGCTTGGATAACAATTGAAAGTGAAGGTGTAATCCCAAAAGGGGGGGGGGGGGGAATTGGGTATTTTAAAATTTTTATGTGGAAACTTAATTAATTTTAAAACTTATTTAACACATGCTTTAAATATTTTATTCACAACGAAAATCTATTCACCAAACAACTATACAAATCAACAATCCTATATATGAAACGAAATCTCAATATTAATAATATTCTTAGTAGATTAACTTTAATAACAATATGATTAATCACACAAATATTTATTCTTGTATTTAAATAATTAATCAACCAATTCCAAGCAATCCTAACAAACTAAATCAAGTCTGAATTTGTAGCTATAGTAGAGTTTGATCATAGCGGGTACTTAAATCTTTCAAGACATCCACAAATAAAATAAAATTAGTCATAATAGAAAAATGTCAACATATATATATATATATATGCAAAAAATTTAAAGAAATAAAGAAAAGAATGACATCGGTATTTTTTACAAGGTTCGGCAAAGTGCCTACGTCCTTGCCTCAAGCAACCTACTGTGAGGATTTTACTAAAATTCTTTATTCAATAGGTTGAGCCCTCTCTCTTTTTAGTAGGTGGAGCACCTCTCAAGCAAGAACACCCTCTTGCTTGTCTCTAATTCACACCTGAATCACTTGTTTACAAGTAAATCAGCAGCAAATTTTAGTACAATAATGAAACTCTCACAAAAAGCATATTTGTACAAGTTAAAATTACTAGGATATACTCTCCAAAAAAAAAAAAAATTGCTATAAAGCTCAAGAGATTGCTAGGTTTTTTGGATTTAAAAACTATGAACTTGAAGTTTGAAAAATAGAAAATCTAGTCAAAAAAAGAGGAATAGGGCAGCGCAGCATTTCAAGAATGAAATCAATACATTTCCATGCCATTACGTTGCCCTAATGCGATTAGGGTTAGCCTTATATAGTTGGGTTTGAATTTTGACCATTTTCCCAAGTTTTGGACACAATATCTTTCAAAAAAGGAAGGTGTTATTTACAGTGTAATCCAATAGGAGGGTGAATTGGGTATTTTAAAAGTATTTGATTTTCCTCTATCAAACAGTCCCGATATTCAAATTGACCCAACTCTATCACAAGGACTTTGAATTAATTCAATTTAATCATACAATATATTCAATTTTGTACAATTAATTACTAGGTACTTGTAGGGCTATTTAACATGCACATATACAAGATAAGTAATGAGATGCGATGCGAAAATTAACAATAGTAAGGGAAGAGAGAAAGAAATTCAATTTTTACGAGATTCAGCCTACCCTAGCCTGCGTCCTTGCCTTGAGTAACCCACCCAAGGATTCCACTAAAATAAATTATCCGCTCCTTTAACTCGGACAGAGCTTCCCTCACAATCTGCGACTTACTAGAGGTGTAGCTTCCTCCTCAATCCCGGTTCACAACTTGAACCGTTTAAACAAATATAATGAATACAATTTCTGTAAAAGCACTCAAATATTGCTTCTAATAAAGCTAGTGAGTACAATGAGTCCTCATACACTTGAAGCTTGGTGTGTATGCGAAAATACGATCTTTATGATACGAATGAAATAGTTCGCAGAACTATCCTTTTATCAATATCTCCCAAAAATAACGTTAGTAAATCAAAGCTTTGGAGAACTTAGGATTTATTTTTAAAACACTTTATACAAAGATATCAAATAGGATCTTTAAATAAATATAGTCTTGAATATTTCACAGATCTAAGTTCTAGGTATCAAAACACTTATAAGATTAAATCTTTGAATAAAAGTGTAACTTTGAGTGTATCAAAAATTTCAACAAATATATTATTTTTCTCAAAAATACTTTTTGCATTAATACAATAGTCCTCTTTGAATAAAACTGTAACTTTGAATGTAGCAAGAGTTCAAACCTAAGAAAACAATTCTCAACAAATTTTTCAATTAAACAACTATAAGAAAATCAATTGCTTGTTCCCAAAAACGATTTTTCTTTATGCACAACTAATGAAGAAGACAAATTTTTAATCAAATATTGAAAGCTCAATGAAAAGTTACTCAAACCTCAAGATCAACCATAGATTTATCAAAAGTGTGCTTGGATCTTGAAGACGCAAATGCCCACAAAAGTATCAATTCTTTGGAGTGCCGGTAACGACATTAGCAATAGAATTCACAGGTCGCACAAGATTGTGAAAATACGTTCAATGCTCCCAATGCTATGCAAAAAGTTGAGCTCTAGGGGTTAGAAAGTATATTTACATGTGTTCGCGAACCTAGGATGAATCCTGACCATTGGATCTATTAAAACTCGATTTTTCGTTCGTGTCCGCGCTGGAACGTAAGTCAACGCCCCGACATTCGTTGATGAATTGGTACTTTCATTGACGAGTGTACAACACTCGTTCATCGACAAGGCTATGAGTTCATCAACGAGAGCCCTGTTTGAAATTTTAGAGCTTTCGGTATTTTCTTGTTGACGAGACAATGTGTTCGTCGCCGAGTGCCCTTCATATGTTCGCTGACGAGACCAAGGGTTTCGTCGATGAGGCCTCCAATAATTTGCCTCGAAAATTCATTTCAACTTAGAACTATTTCAAATAAATTTTTCCTAAGATGCATGAGTCCTAAGGTTAGTCTAAGATGTAATTGAGCTTCAAAATATATCATATGACATGTAAATACGTCAAATTTAGATACCAATTCCCATTAAAGTCTTCAACTAGAAGCTTGTTCCTTCATCCTTCTTCGCTTTTAGTTCCATGGGCTGTGCCAGGTGTATATGGTTTACTCCTCATGGCTTCCATGACTCATTCACCTTTCATGCATGCTAAATAATATTCCTGCTCACAATCTCAATGCATAGATCAAATACCAAGTGATTTGTCATTATCAAAATAAGATTGGACTCATAGAGGCAACAATCTCTCCCTTTTTGATTATGACAAATACACGAGCAAAAAATAGAAAATGGATTATGCCTAACAAGGCTCCCCCTTAATTAATGCACAATATAAAGTTTGACAATATGAAGTATGCTTACGCACAAAATAGAATAGGCACTAATTACTCACGTAAAGCTCAAAAACTAGATACCAATATGTTTGCAACTATATTTGTCTCCCCCTTTCGCAAAGTTATGCTTACTATAAACTATTTTTGCACACACACTTCTTCCCCTTTGAATATCAACAAAAAGGTACGTATAAAAATATTCTGACGTAATTATATCTCAATGTAAAAAAAAAAAAATCAAATTCTCCCCCCATGCAATTTAATTTACTTCTCCCTTTACCAATTTAATTCAATAGAGCATACACAATATTTTAATTGACACAGGCATGAAAAGTAAGTTAGTCCATTAAAGTCCAAAGTTTGATACCAAATGTGTAACATTTTGCTAAAACATATGAAAATGTAGAATCATAGGCAATTTTAATGTAAGTTGCTTCCCCTTAATTATGTATTCTAATGTAATTCTAGGCAACTTCATGACTATGCATAAGTCTTAATTCAAGTCTAATTTGGATAAACCTATCCTCTGCAAGTGGTTTTGTGAATATGTCTGCCCATTGTTCATTTGTGCATATAAAGTTAAGTGTCACATCTCCTTTTTGCACATGATCACGAAGAAAGTGATGTCTAATTTCTATGTGTTTAGTTCGTGAATGTGATATAGGATTCTTTGAGATGTTTATCGCACTTGTATTGTCATATCTTATAGGAATTGTGTCATAACTTAATCCAAAATCCATAAGCTGTTGCTTCATGTATAACGTTTGAGCACAACTTCCAATCGCTATGTATTTAGCCTTAGCTGTGGGTAATGCAACTGAATTTTGCATCTTTGTGAATCAAGATACTAAAGAATTTCCTAAGAAGTGGCATATGCCACTTGTGCCTTTTCTATCCACTTTACTTCCGGCAAAATTAGCATCCGAATAACTTACAATCTCAAAGGAGGTATACTTGGGATACCATAATCTAAGTTCAATGGTTCCTATCAAGTATCTAAGTATTGTTTAAACAGCTAGTAGATGGGACTCTTTAGGTGCAGCCTGAAATCTTGTACATAAGCATACGCTAAACATTATATTAGGCCTGTTGGTAGTCAGATACAGTAAGCTACCAATCATTCCACGATATAGCTTTACATCTACTGGTATACCTTGTTCGTCTTTGTCTAATTTCAACGAGGAGCTCATAGATGTCCCTAGTATTTTTCCGTCTTCCATGTTAAAACTTTTGAGCAGATCTCTAATGTACTTTGATTGATTTATGAAAATTCCATCTTTTGCTTGTTTTATCTGAAGTCCTGGGAAGAAATTTAGTTCACCCATTATGCTTATCTCAAGTTCACTCTGCATAGTACTTGCAAACTCATTGCACAACTCTTCACTTGTTGCTCCAAAAATGATATCATCGACATATACTTGGACTAGGAGCATATTCTCGTTTTTAGTTTATATGAAGAGTGTTGTGTCAATCTTATCTCAGTAAATCCATTTTCCAGTAGAAAACTGCTTAGCCTTTCATACCAAGCTCTAGGAGCTTGCTTCAAACCGTACAAGGCTTTTGTTACTCTAAACATGATTTGGATTTTTATGGTTTTCAAAAACTAGGGGTTGTTCTACATAAACTTCTTCACTTACGTAACCATTTAAAAATGCGCTTTTGACATCCATTTGATATAACTTGAAATCCTTAAAAGTGACATAGGTTAAGAGCATTCGAATGGCTTCTATTCTAGTTACAGGTGCAAAGGTTTCCTCAAAGTCAATTCCTTCTTCTTGATTATATCATTGAGCTACTAGTCTTACCTTATTTCTAACCATTATCCCATGTTCAACTTTCTTGTTCTGAAATATCCATTTTGTTTCAATAATTGACTTATCCTCAGGTCTAAGAACTAATGTCCATACTTTATTTCTCTTAAACTGATTTAACTCTTCTTGCATGGACATCACCCAAGATTCATCCTCTATTGCATCACTCACATTCTTAGGTTCTTCTTGAGATAAGAATACAAAATGACTAACCTTATTTTTAAGTGAGGATCGAGTGGTTACTCCACATGATGGTTCACTTATGATTTGGTTTATGGGTGATTCTTTATGTATTTCCATTCTTTAGGTGGTTCATTAACCTCATTTTCAATTTGATTACCTTTAGAAGATGTTTCTTGAATTTCATTTCTCGTATATGAATTATCTTCAATGGATAATTTTTCAATTCCATTATTTAGCTCAATTTCATCCTTATCATCCTTTTTAGAGAAATGATTTGACTCATTGAATACTACATGGATAGATTCTACAACAGTTAAAGTTTGTTTATTATATATTCTGTAAGCTTTATTATTTAAGGCTTTTCTTAGAAAAATGCCTTCATCAGATTTCACATCAAAGTTTCCTAAATGTTCATTGTCTCTAAGTACAAAACATTTGCATCCAAAGGCATGAAAATACAATATGTTTGATCTATGGCGATTCCACAATTCATATGGAGTTTTATTTAAGGATGGTCTAATTAAAACTCTATTTAGAACATAGTAGGCGGTATTCACTGCCTCAGCCCAGAAGTACTTAGGTCGTTTATGTTTGTTAAGCATAGTTCTAGTCATTTCTTGTATAGACCTATTCTCTCTTTCAACTACACCATTCTGTTGTGGTGTTCTAAGAGCCAAAAAATTATGAGCTATTCCTAATGAATTATAGTAATCTTCCATGCCTTGATTTTTTAATTCTATACCCATATCACTTCGAATTTTAGTGATAGTATATCCCTTTTCATTTTGGATTTTCTTGAATAGGTTTATGAATTGTTCACATGCTTCATCTTTGTGACCTAAGAATAATACCCATGTATATCTTCAATAATCATCAACTATAACGAATGCACATGATTTTCCTCCAAAACATTGAATTGGGGTTGCACCAAATAGATCTATGTGTAGCAACAGGAGTGGCCTAGTAGTGGAAATTACTTTCTTCTTCCTAAAACTAGATCTTGCTTGTTTTCCTTATTGACGAGCACCACAGATTTTATATTTTAAAGAATTTTGTCTTAGGCAATCCCTTAACTAAGTCTCCCTTAACTTGTTTAGATATTAAATCCATGTTTGCATGTCCTAGTCTCCTATGCAAAATCTAACTAATTTCATTCATAGCTGAGAAACATGTCACACTTTGTGAGGCTAAGTTATCAAAACTGGTGGTGTATACATTTTCATGATGCTCAGTAGTGAATAGTATCTTATTATCAGTTTTGTGTTCAACAATGCACTTGTCATGTTCAAAAGACACTTTGTAACCTTTATCACAAAGTTGGATTTTACTCAATAAGTTAGACTGTAAAACATCATCTATAATTAGTGATAAATCGTTACCAACTTTACCTATACTTGTGATCCTTCCCTTAGAATTATCCCCAAAAGTGACAAATCCTCCTTCCTTGGGTGTGATGGATGTGAACTTAGCTTTATCCCCAATCATGTGTCGTGAACATCCGCTGTCCATATACCATCTATCTTTTAAGGAGGATGATCTTAAGCATATCTACAAGACATAATCAGATAACTACTTTTGGTACCCATATTTTCTTGGGTCCATGGGGGTTAGCACTTGATTCTCCTTTGACTTTCTAGATTTTTTTAATTTTGACATCTCTCCATTGACTTTCTACACTCTTTTAATTTTGACATCTTTATTTTTAAAAGGACAGTCAAACTTAATGTGACCCAACCTCTTACATTTAAAACATTTAACATTTTTATAAGAGTCTTTAGTTGGAACATAAGTTGTTGACTCTCTTACGAAATATCCCATGTAAATATGTCTCTGTTCTATGTTATCCTTTCCATTGTAACCAAGACCTTCCTTTTCTAGGGAGTTTCTTTTAATTCTAAAGTGTTTTTTCAAAATTAGTTTTTCCTTCTGTAAACTTACCAATAATCTTGGATTTATGTTTCAAAATATTTTCTAACTCTTCAATTTTCAATTCCTTTTCTTTTTTGAGGGATACAAAAGATTCATTTTGACTTTCTACTAACCATGAAAGTTCACTAACTTTACTTTTCAAATCAAAATTTTTCTTTGTTTTCTTCTCATGCATTTTAATAATGTACAAATATTATTGTTTCAATTCATTATATGAAAGCATGTCATTCTCATTTTCAGAATCACTAGAATAATAAGAAGATGATGAGAATGATGATTGTACCTTAAGGTCATCATGTGTCGTTAGACATAGATTTTCAATTTCGTCATCACTAGATTCAAATTCTAAACTACTTGTCCTATGTGTATCCCAACCAACTTTTAGTGCCTTCTTCTATTTCTTGGAGGATTTCATTGGTTTGGGAAACTCAAGCTTGATGTGTCCAACCTCTCTACAGTTGCAGAAAGTGGGTGGATCTTCCTTCTTTTTATTCATGCTTGACTTTCCTCTTTCTGATTTTGAGTTCTGCAATTTTTTGTTTAACTTCTTATTCTTCTTCAAGAACTTCCCGAACTTCTCTGTTAGCAAGGCCATGTCGTCTTCTATAATAGAATCACTTCCTTCACTAGAGTTGTTTGGCGATGCCTTAAGTGTGGTAATTTTCTTTGCCTTATTCGGCTCACTTTTCTTCTCATTTATGGCTAGCTCATAGGTGATAAGCAATCCAATTAGTTCATCCATAGACATCTCTTTCAATTTTCTTCCTTCTGCTATTGCAGTAGCTTTAGCTTCCCAACCTAAAGGCAGTCCCCTAAGGATTTTCCTGATCAACTCATAAGTAAGGTGAGATTTTCCAAGGGCATTTAAAGAGTTTGTGATGTGTGTGAATCTAGTGCACATGGATTAAATAGATTCATCGACAATCATTTTAAATGCCTCATATTCACTAGTGAGCATGTCTATCATACCATCTTTTGCTTCCTTAGTACCATTATATGTGACCTTAAATTTTTCCCAAATTTTTTAGCAGAGTTACATATCATCAACCTATTAAATTCATTTACATCTAGTGTACAAAAAAGTAAGCTCATCGCAGTAGCATTTATTTGTATAGATTTCCAGTCTTCCTCTATATACTCATCTTCAGTTTTAGGTGCATTTACCTTATAAATTACTTTCATAGGAACATGATTTCCTTAAGTAACTATTTTCCATACCTTCCAATCTACATTTAATAGCTATATGCTCATCCTACATTTCCAATAGGTGTAATTTACACCACAGAAAATTGGTGGCCTAGTGGACAAGTGTCCCTCACCGAATGGAGTTACACCGATGTGTGCCATGTGATTATTTTTACACAAATAATGATTAAGTCTATATAAACTTGGCTTTGATACCAAATGTTATTTATGGTGTAATCCCAATAGGTGGTAAATTGGGTATTTTAAAAGTATTTGATTTTTCTCTATCAAATAGTCCCTATATTCGGATTGACCCAACTCTATCACAAGGACTTGGAATTAATTCAATTCAGTCATACAACATATTCAATGTTGTACAATTAATTACCAGGTACTTGTAAGGATATTCAACATACACACATACAAGATAAGTAATGAGATGCGATGTAAAAATTAACAAGAGTAAGGGAAGAGAGAAACAGACTCGATTTTTACAAGGTTCGGCCTACCCCAACCTATGTCATTGCCTTGAGTAACCCACCCAAGGATTCCACTAAAAATAATAATCCACTCCTTTAATTGGGATGAAGCTACCCTTACAACCTATTGCTTACTAGAGGCATAGCTTCCACCTCAATCCCGGTTCACAACTTGAACTGTGTAAACAAAAATAACGAATACAATTTTTATAAAAACTCTCAAATATTGCTTCTAACAAATATAGTGAGTACAATGAGTCCTAATGCATAATCATATGATAACAACTTGAAGCTCAGTATGTATGCGAAAATAAGATCTTTATGTTATGAATGAAATAGTTCACAAAACTATCCTTTTATCAATATCTCCTAAAAATAACGTGTTGGAATTGGTGTGATCCCAAGAGGGGGGGTGAATTGGGTTTTAAAAACTTTTTGGCTAATTTAAACAATTCACTGATTCACCATAGTATCATATCCCATTCAACATGTACACATGTATGTAAAGCGAGTTTAACACTAAAAGCAAACATACACGTGTGCAGTATCTTATTTCAATCAAATGTGTGTATGAAAATAATTTCGACATTAAATAAACATTCATACACAAACTAAAATTAAAGTGCAAGAATTTAAATAAGATAAGGAGAGAACGACACAAGATTTGTTATCGAGGTTCAGCCAAACCAGCCTACATCTCCGCCTTAGGCTTACCCCCAAGGATTCCACTATACCCGCTCACTTAGTCGGGCGGAGCAAAAGCCTTTTACATCCTCTCCTTACGCGGCGAAAATATACGAGCAACAATATTAGCCCAAGCCTTCAAGACATTATTCACAATAAATTTCTCCAAAAAATATTTTCCAAATAAAAGAATATGGGAGAAATTTAATCTTTGAAAACATATCACAAATGAAAGAAGAAGGCCATCAAGCAATATATATGTATATGATATATGCTCAAGCCTCTTCACATAAAACCCCCAAGAATATTTTCTCCCAAAATGATTTTCAAATAAAAGAAAAGTAGGAAAAAATGAGAATTTAAAGAACAAATGGGGTATAGAAGTGTGGGAGAATCAAAGAATGATAAATTAAATTAACAAAGGGATTCTCCAACATTTTCAAGTGTTTTGGGGTTGTATTTATAGGCAAAAACCCCTTGTGACCGTTATATAGCCGTTGGGACCTTAAAATATATTTCTATTTTGAAAAATAGCCATTTTTTGGCCGTTGGGACACTTTCCAAAGAAGGTCGGTCGACCAGGCTCAAGGTATGGTCGAACGAGGCTTGAAATCAACGAGTTTTGGTCGACCGTAGTGACGGTTCGGTCGACCGGCCTCTACTTTTCTGCGCAGACGCTGTTCAGTGTTTCTAGCATAACTTTTCCTATACAATTTTAAATTGGATGTTATTGATACCAATAGAAAGGTAAGAGAAAATCTCACAACTTTTATGTTGAACACATTTTAATATAATGATGTTTGGTTTAAGCAAAATGTCCATCAATGAGACAAGAAGAAACATGAAGGGAGTTTTTCTCTCATAGACACGTTTCTGTGTTTTGGCCATAACTTTTTATATGTGACTCCAATTTGGACGATCTTTGTATCAAATTCAAGCTATGGGAAAATGCCACAATTTTTATGTTGAACATGGTTTGATATGAGATCCAATTGAGTGAGAAAATTGCCCATTTCTAACATTCCGTCGACTGGCCAGTTGACCGACTCCTTTGAAAAATTTAGTTTTTGCCTTCTTTTAACTTTAAAACCTTTGTATAAGTTAGGCATTTTGTGAAAAGAGTTTTGCATGTTATTTACAGGTCCTATGGTCAATCTAAGGTCAAGTAGAGCTTCAATTTTAAATCCTGTAAGATGCATGCACATTCAACCCTAATTACTATTACAACCCAGAAAATAAATAAAGTCTTCGTGTCTTCTGCTCCTCAATGCTCCATGGAATATGCCGATTGGTGTTCTTCTCAGTGCTCTTTATGACTTCCATTTTGCATTCATCACTTGTGCTTACAGAAATATAAACCTGTTCACACTCAGTTACACAAGTGGGATACTGTGGTTTGTCATTTTCAAAACAGGGATCGGACTCAAAAAGTCAACAATCTTCTCCTTTTTGATGATGACAAACACATGAGCAAAATTGGGATTTCTTGATAAGGCTCCCCTTTACAATATGCATAAATTCAAAATGATATTAAAAAAAAAAAAAAAACTCAATCATAAGCATGAAGACTTCACAAATTTTCAAGTTGATAGTTAAGCTCAGTGGTTCAATGTGTAGTTTATGTTTGAAGCTATTTTAACAAAATATTCAAGTTTGTGCATTTGTCATTTCCCATTTTGAATAACAAAAGGCAGAGAGATAAAAGGGGTTGATAATTTTGCTCAAGAAACATCTCCCCCTTTTGTCATCAACAAAAGGGCTAAACTGAGTAGAAAATAATTTTATCATTTAAAATATACTCAGCAAAGAGAATTCCCCCTTTTTGAAGAAAAGAAAAGCTCTCCCCTTATGTGATATAACAGTTGGGCATAAAAATTTTATAACTGTTTTAAAGATATATGGCAGTTAAGCATAGAACAATTTTTATAACTGGTCATTAAGAAATTAAAAAGCATATGGAAAACAAGATCAGACCAAGATTATCCACAAACCATGACAAATTAAACATATCATAAGACTCGTGAAAGATTTGAGTTCAACACGCATGACATATGATAGAAAATGTAGGTTTGAGAATAAAAGTGGTCTAACGAGTTCAAATGCATTTTATATATGATCCATGAACCAGTTATATAGCACCCTTTTAAAAAAGATTTCATGACACAAAATTTCAAGACAGTACAAGCACAGTCATGAAGACGTTTCAGCATACAAGCAAGACATAAAATATATTTTATATAAGTTCAATTCTTGCTTTTATAAATGTATATATATATATATATATATATATATATAGATAAATATATGTATAAAAATATATCCCCTTAAAATTTTTAATAAATGCAGGGGGCTTATGCTTGCTGAAAAGGAAGCTTTAATTAAAAGCTCAAGCAAACATGATTTTCCTAGTTAAGCATTTAAGCACGACACAAAGTATGACCAGAAGAATGCAACCATATAGATCCAAGGATGTTAAATAAATTTAAGAATGGGGATCATATGGAAAAACCTAAACCACTATGGCAAACAAAATATTTTCATTTGTTATATTCAAGGAAGACATTAAAATTAATCACAAGCCATAATGAATTTAAAAGCCAAATCTAAGCAGGAAATGTTGTGAGCACAACAAGATAGAAAAATAATTTCTAGGTGCTCCCCCTATCAATTTGAATGCGTGCTTAGATTCTTTTAACTACTTATGCTGATATAATTTATGAAAGTTCAAGCAGTATAAGTATTAATTTCATATTTTACTGGATATGTGTTAGACGAATAAATTTCACCAGTAAAAAGTCCCTAAACACACATGTGCTAAATATCAAGTACTAAGGCATGCATGGTGTTCATGTGTACCCGGAACAATTCATATCAAAGATATTCAGTAGAGACAAGATATGATGTCCAAGGTACCTAGAAATAATTTGGACTCAAAAAGTAGAAACAATGAGAAATAATAAGAGTCCATGGGTCAATTGATTTTCCTTTTTCAAGGATGGGGCTTAACCTCCCCAGTATAGTCTCAAGCATACAAAAGTGCATTAACGTTCAAGGATGAATTTCATTTAAGCACACTCAACACATGTTCATCCTTCTAAATATTACTTAGCATGCAGGAGATTAAAGGCATTAATTTCATTTTCCTTAAAAGTGAGGCTTAAACTCCCCCATATATATTTGCATGCATACATACTTGCATTAAGTTCAGGATGATATTCATTTAAGAACATTCCTCAAAAAATTCATCCTTTCAAAAGATTTTTAGCATGCAGCAAATATAGACATTTTGCACATACTAGCATGACATATTGCATTTCAATTTAAATACACAATAGTCAATCAAGGCTATACTCAAGGGTAATGCAATAGGGGTTCAATAAGGATGGCACAACTCAAAATTCTCAATGACTGTGTGTGAAATGAAAAAACTGCCCCTAAGTCATGCAAATTCCTTAGTCAATAAACCATCATCAAAATGTGGAACGTTTAATTTAAAATAAGATGATGCTCTACCATTTCGTTCCGGAGTGAAAGTACATAATCCAAAGAATTTGACCAAATGGTGTCCATGAACTAAGTTCATCCTAAAACACAACCTAAATGTGTACATGTCTTCAAAATACATAGCAGTTTGGATTTCACATGTACTATCCTATGTAATTAATGTGCATCCTAGGAAGGGAAACGTGTGCAGTCCTTTTAATGCAGCTATACTGGTTATCTGTTAAGAGATTTTGTCATATGTTCAGTATAATCTTCCTTATAAACCATAGATGCATCAAAAAAATATATATAGAGGCATGCAACAATGTTCATGACCCAAGAACATTTCATATCAAATCATCAGACTTTAAGCATTGGATATAATGTTTAGGGTATTCTCAAGAGCCTCGATATTCAATAAATGAAAAATGATGCATATGAATCATTTTTGTGCTTGCTATAGGGATGGAGCTGGGTTCTCTTAGTTATTCGATGATTATGCAAGGATGAATTTTAATTTTCTATTTGGTTTCATTTATCCTTTCAAAAATGTTTTAACATTAATTTTATCATAATCATCTTTAGCACAAGGTTTTTGTTTGGGAAAAATCCTATCTAAATTTCGGCAGCATGTCGTCTGTAAATCAGACATTTCCCAATTTTACCATGTACCTAAAACCAAATAGATTCACGTAATCAACAAATAATAGTCCAGTTTAAGCATGCGAGAACCTATTTCAACTACCAACATGCAATTCTCATCAACTGCATCTGCCATGCAGGAGGCATTCTAGACTAAGCATGCAATCAGGTAGTTCAATCAATATATCAAAAAAGAATATAAATTATCCATACGAAAATATGATCATTAGGCAAGTGATGGATAGTGGCATTCAGTACAAATAAGTTATCCATCAAATATAATTGAATTAAATCAAAAGATGGATATATGCATTTATTTAAAACAAATTATCCATTCATGAGAAAATATAGTCATTTAAATAAGAATGGACATAGGCATTTAGCTCACATCAGATCAAATTTAAAATAATATCCATCAATCATAGAGTATATTCATTTAGCACAAATGGATATTTGTATTTAGCTCACATAAAGCATCCAATATATATGATAAGCATAATAAAAAAAAATGTATATTGGATGAATTTTCAAAACATGCTGCTCCCCCTCAATTATGTAGCCAAAGAATTATATTTTCAATTAATTGTATTTGGCATAACAAACATTTTCAAATATGAGGACGAGCTTAAGCTCAATTATGAGTTTAGGATTATACATTACATAGCATAAGATCAATTTCCTAAAACTCAATACTGTGTGATGGACACAGATATGCTATATCTGAGACATTCATACTAAAGCATATATAGCATTAGAATTCTTATAACAATTAAAACATTTTGTCCATTTGAATGAGATTTATTTAAATATGCTTATGAGGTTTAATTCAAAAGCTGATAATGACATAAGCATGCACTAGCCACAATATTATCATATATTAACCAATCATAATTATATGTATATATTAAGCTTAGATTGGATAAGGTCATTAAAACTCATATGTTGGCTAGATTTTCTTAGGGTTCTCAATAGAATAATAGAGCATACTAAAATATAATCTTTTAAGCATGCAACTCTATTTAATCATTTAAAGCATTTTGATTCCTTATATATATATATATATATATATATATATATATATATATATCCTAAAATCTTATGAGTATTAATAAGATATTCTTCTCAAGTGCACCTTATAAGACATCATGCTATTATCATAAAAGATTTATCATGATTTATACAAAGATTTAATACAAAATATATCATACAAATCATGACAAGAAATTAATATAAATGTCACATGATTCATGACGACAAATAAATCAAACATAAGATATATCATGTGAATCATACTATGAGTTATTCAATATATTAGAAGGAGAAAAGATATACCATTAAGTTTTACTCCTTCTTAATCGTTTAAGCTTGGAGTTATTCAATATATTAGAAGGAGAAAAGATATACCATTAAGTTTTACTCCTTCTTAATCGTTTAAGCTTGGAGTGGTGTCATCTCTCTTTCGGTTCCTTATACCTCTTATGATTCTCAAAGGACCTTAGTACTCAAAAGAATGAACTTACAAAGGCATTAGTGACTAAGGCACACAAAAAAATTATGCATGGTACACATATGATATGCATTAAAACACATGTCATGCGAATTTAATTCATTTTCAAAATTTGGGAAATTTGAAATTTGAAAACATTTTCAATGGGATATGATAAGCATAACAAACACAAATACTTTCCAAATCCACCAATTATTTGATTTTACAAAAATATTTTCAGATTTAACATAGTAAAATCTATGCAATAAAATAGTGGAGGATTTGTAGAGCGCTGACCCTCAAAATTGGGATACACCGAAAAGTTGAGCCGTTGCGATCTTTATGTATAAGCAGTTAAGCCTTTTGCAACGAGGCTCTGATACCAATTGTTGGAATTGGTGTGATCCCAAGAGGGGGGGGTGAATTGGGTTTTAAAAACTTTTTGACTAATATAAACAATTCACTGATTCACCACAATATCATATCCCATTCAACATGTACACATGTATGTAAAGTGAGTTTAACAATAAAAGTAAACATACATGTGTGCAATATCTTATTTCAATCAAATGTGTGCATGAAAATAATTTTGACATTAAATAAACATTCATACACAACTTAAAATTAAAGTGCAAGAATTTAAATAAGATAAGGAGAGAACGACACCAGATTTGTTATCGAGGTTCGGCCAAACCAGCATACATCCCCGCCTTGGGCTTACCCCCAAGGATTCCACTATACTTGCTCACTTAACTGGGCGGAGCAATAGCCTTTTACATCCTCTCCTTACGGGGTGAGGAAAACCCCAGCTCAATTACTAGGTTGAGCCAAACTAGTCTCACTTGCGAGCTCAGACTCCCCAGTTCAATTCTGGGGTGAACCGAACCGGTCTCACTTGCGGGGCTGAGACTCCCCAGTTCAATTAACGGGCTGAACCGAACCGTTACAATAAAATCATTTTGTACATAAAATATGATTCTGAAATACAAAGCAGAGATGTACAACATTAAAATCTAATATGCATTCTTATATGATTTTGAAATGAAGCTCATGTAGAGTATGGGCTTTCTCTAAAAATATTTTTCAAGTAAAACTTGAGAGTTTGAAAAATGATTGACCTTTCTAAAATAGAAGGAGAAGCCTCTCAAGCAAGTATATATTAAATTGATATATGCTCAAGGCTCCCTCTTGTATAACCCAAAGAAATTCTCCAACAAATGTATGTCAAAATAAGAGTAGGAGAATATTAGGGTTTTCTTTAAAATGATTGACCTTAATAAAATTAATCCCAAAAAGGCATTCAAGCAAAATATATGAGTAAGAATATTAGCCCAAGCCTTCAAGACATTATTCACAATAAATTTCTCCAAAAAATATTTTTCCAAATAAAAGAATATGGGAGAAATTTAATCTTTTGAAAACATATCACAAATGAAAGACGAAGGCCATCAAGCAATATATATGTATATGATATATGCTCAAGCCTCTTCACATAAAACCCTCAAGAATATTTTCTCCCAAAATGATTTTCAAATAAAAGAAAAGTAGGAAAAAATGAGAATTTAAAGAACAAATGGGGTATAGAAGTGTGGGAGAATCAAAGAATGATAAATTAAATTAACAAAGGGATTCTCCAACATTTTCAAGTGTTTTGGGGTTGTATTTATAGGCAAAAACCCCTTGTGACCGTTATATAGCCGTTGGGACCTTAAAATATATTTCTATTTTGAAAACTAGCCATTTTTTGGCCATTGGGACACTTTCCAAAGAAGGTCGGTCGACTAGGCTCAAGGTATGGTCGAACAAGGCTTGAAATCAACGAGTTTTGGTCGACCGTAGTGACGGTTCGGTCGACCGGCCTCTACTTTTCTACGCAGACGCTGTTTAGTGTTTCTAGCATAACTTTTCCTATACAATTTTAAATTGGATGTTATTGATACCAATAGAAAGTTAAGAGAAAATATCACAACTTTTATGTTGAACACATTTTAATATAATGATGTTTGGTTTAAGCAAAATGTCCATCAATGAGACGGAAGAAACATGAAGGGAGTTTTTCTCTCACAGATACGTTTCTGTGTTTTGGCCATAACTTTTCATATGTGACTCCAATTTGGACGATCTTTGTATCAAATTCAAGCTATGGGAAAATGCCACAATTTTTATGTTGAACATGGTTTGATATGAGATCCAATTGAGTGAGAAAATTGCCCATTTCTAACATTCCGTCGACTGGCCAGTTGACCGACTCTTTTGAAAAATTTAGTTTTTGCCTTCTTTTAACTTTAAAACCTTTGTATAAGTTAGGCATTTTGTGAAAAGAGTTTTGCATGTTATTTACAGGTCCTATGGTCAATCTAAGGTCAAGTAGAGCTTCAATTTTAAATCCTGTAAGATGCATGCACATTCAACCCTAATTACTATTACAACCCAGAAAATAAATAAAGTCTTCGTGTCTTCTGCTCCTCAATGCTCCATGGAATATGCCGATTGGTGTTCTTCTCAGTGCTCTTTACGACTTCCATTTTGCATTCATCACTTGTGCTTACAGAAATATAAACCTGTTCACACTCAGTTACACAAGTGGGATACTGTGGTTTGTCATTATCAAAATAGGGATCGGACTAAAAAAGTCAATATAACGTTAATAAATCAAAGCTTTGGAGAACTTAGGATTTATTTTTAAAACACTTCATACAAAGATATCAGATAGGATCTTTAAAGAAATATAGTCTTGAATATTTCACATGTCTAAATTCTAGCTATCAAAACACTTATAAGATTAAATCTTTGAATAAAAGTGTAACTTTGAGTGTATTAAAAATTTCAACAAAAATATGATTTTTTTCAAAAATACTTTTTGCACTAATACAATAGATCTCTTTCAATAAAACTATAACTTTGAATGTAGCAAGAGTTCAAACCTGAGAAAACAATTCTCAACAAAGTTTTCAATTAAACAACTATAAGAAAATCTATTGCTTGTTCCCAAAAATGATTTTTATTTATGCACGAATAATGAAGAAGACAACATTTTAATAAAATATTGAATGCTCAATGAAAAGTTACTCAAACCTCAAGATCAACCTTAGATTTATCAAAAGTGTGCTTGGATTTTGAAGATGCAAATGCCTAGACAAGTATCAATTCTTTGGAGTGCAGGCAATGACATTAGCAATAGAATTCACAGCTCTCACAAGATTGCCAAAATACACTCAATGCTCCCAATGCTATGCAAAAAGTGGTGCTCTAGGGTTTAGAAAGTATATTAATATGTGTACTTGGCCTTAGGATGAATCTTGACCATTAGATATATTAAAAAATTGATTTTCCGTTCGTGTCCGTGCTGGAACCTAAGTTATCGCCCTGACAATCGTCGATGAATGGGTATGTTTGTCGACGAGTGTACAACACTCGTTCGTCGATGAGAGCCCCGTTTGAAATTTTAGGGGTCTCGGTATTTTCTCATTGACAAGACAACGTGTTCGTCGCCGAGTGGCCTTCATATGTTCGTCAAAGAGGCCTCTAAAAATTTTCCTCAAAAATTCATTTCAACTTAGAACTATTTCAAATAAATTTTTCATAAGATGCATGAGTCGTAAGGTCAGTCTACGATGTAATTGAGCTTCAAAATATATCATATGACATGTAAATACATCATATCTAGATACCAATTCCCTTTAAAGTCTTCAACTAGAAGCTTGTTCCTTCATCCTTTTTTGCTTTTAGTTCCATAGGTTGTGCCAGGTGTATATGCTTTACTCCTCGTAGCTTCCATGACTCATTCACCTTTGATGCATGTTAAATAATATTCCTACTCACAATCTCAATGCACAGATCAAATACCAAGTGATTTGTCATTATCAAAATAGGATTGGACTCATAGAGTCAACATGAGGAAATCGAGTTGTTCACAAATTTTATCGCACACTTTGGTCGACTAAATTGGTAGTTCGGTTGCCTAAGAAAATTAAACTCATGAATTTTGAAATAGGCAGTAACCTTTCGGTCGACTAAAATTTGGGTTCGGTCGACTGAACCATAAGGTCAATCACACGAACTCAATGATGCCAGACCAAGTTGTTCAGTTTCATGCATTCGATCAACTGAGCTTGAGCCTTGATCGCCCAAACATTCTTAAATTCATTGTTCTTTTTAATTTTTTATTCAAAAAGTCATTTGTATTATATTGAAAAGATATTTGGACTTTGAAAAGATATTTTCCAACATATTGAAATAGGTCACTAAGTCCAATTTATCCTATGAGCTTCATAAACAGACTTAAGCTTGAGAAGTACTTACATGAGACTTCTATTACATTATACATAAAATATAATATATGTCTTCATGTCTTAAAGCTTTCATCCAATCTGTAGTCAATATTCATTTTTATTCTTTTCTTCTTGGATTTTAAACTTAAATGTGGCCCATTTTGTTTGTAAGATATAATAACTGTAAATTCACTTGAAAGTACAACTAGATTCCTTAGTTTGTCATTATCAAAACTGAGATTAAGCCTTGTTAGGCCAACAATAGGCTTAGCTAGATTTTTTAAGTAAATTTTTTTTTCTTTGTTTTGTGATTTGTGTTTGTTAAAAAAAAAAAAAAAGAGAGAAGGAAATAAAGAAATAACCAAGTGGTGGGGTTTTTGTCACGTTCACACCTTTGTATAGAATATCTCTTCATGGGTATCATTCAGGTTTGCCCAAAATCTTAAATGATAGACGAAATCTTGAGGGTGTTCTATTGCTTCTTGTTTCCCTTTACTTTTTGCAAAGGCGGAGTCTCCCTAGCTCACTTATTGAGTGGAGCCAAACTTGTTCTCCTTACTGGGCAGAGTCTCCCTAGCTCACTTACTAGGTGGAGCAAAACTGGTTCTCCTTACAAGGTAGAGTTTCCCTAGCGCACTTACCGGGTGGAGCCAAACTAGTTCTCCTTACAGGGCTGAGTCTCCCTAGCTCACTTAACCAGGCGGAGCCAAACCGGTTACACAAATATGAAATTTTTGCATACAAATAAAGTGTTTCTCAAATAAGCTGACGTGTACAATTTTAAAGCATTATGTGCATTCACATATGATAGAAAGTTAAGTTCAGTAGAGTAGGTCTATTTTTCTCTCAAAAATATTTTTTAGTTTTAACTCAGAGTATGAAAAATGATTTTCTCAAATAATCTTTGAGATATGAAATGTAAGAAGCCTCTCAAGCAAGTATATATAATGAATATATTCTCAAGGCCCTCTTCAATATCTCAAGGATTTTCCTTGAAAATGATTTATCAAATATAGTTCAAAGGAAGTTAGGGTTTATGCTCAAAAATAGTTTTGCAAATAAAGATATATGAGCTTTTGAATCATGCAATGGATGTGCAAAAAGAATCCCAACTTATAAGAAAGTTTCCCCCAAAAAATATTTATCAAAAAAATAGATGGGAGAAACCTGAAAGATTAATCTCAAAATGATTATCAAAAATAAAAAGCTTAAGTGAGAGTAAATACTTTTGATGAAGAAATAAATGCCCCAAATAAATCCTCTTCTCAATAACCCTCAAATTCAATAAATTTGCAAGTGAAGGGAGTGAGTAATAATCAAGGCTCTCTTTCAAATGATTTTTCAAAGGAATGAGAGAAAGAGAGTATAAAATTTGCTTGCTTTTGATAAAATGGGAATATACAGCACAAATATTTGAGAGAATTTTTTAAGCTAATCAAAAGTGATAATTAAGCTTACGAGTGGGCTATTTATAGACTTCCCCAAAAATCTGACCGTTAGGGACACGTTTGGTCTTTCCAAAAATGCTTAATGAAAAATTAATCAGGTTTAAGTGCCAAAAAAATAAAACAGCCCGAGAGTTTCGGTCAACTGGTGAAGGCATTGGTCGATTGGCCTTTGTATGTTTTTCAAATTTCTAAGAGGGGTGGTTGACTAGGCAAAGTGCCGGTCGGCTAGTTTTTGATGATTTTCCAAGCTGCGGGAAACAACCGGGTAGGGCTCAAGATCCAGCCTACCGGGTTTAAGGGCCAGTCAGCTAGGCATCTTTTGTTTAGCTAGGCTGATCGGCTGGGCATTTGAATATAGCCAAAAATGAGGTCGGTTGACTGGGCTCCTCAAGCCTTAAAATGACAAGTCGGCTAGGCTTATATAAAATAGCCCAAATGTAAAGGTCAGTTGACTGGGGTTTTTCAAGTATGCAGGGGGCTGATCGGCTAGGCTTTTTGTAAAAGTCAATTTTAGCCCTTATTTTTCCTTAAAAACATTTCAAAAACCTTTGTGTGAGTTTAGATTTTTATGAAAAAGCTTTTTATGAAAGGTTAGACCCACTAAGGTCTGTCAATGGTCATATTTAAGCTTAGCATCATATCATGCAGAGCATGCATTATTATAGACCAAATATAAATTGGATGCATTACAAACAAAAAAAATACGTATTTGCTTCTTTTGCTCTTCTGCTTCTTTATGGAATACACTAGATAAAATGATCTTTAAGTCCCTCATGGCTTTTATTTCCTTTACCTTATGTGTGTGCTGAATTATAAACCTACTCAAGCACTAAATGCACGCATATGAGATACTTGTGTTTTGTCATCATCAAAATAGGGATCGGACTCAAAAAGTCAACAATCCCCCCCTTCTTGATGATGATAATAACACATGAGTAAAATAGGTTTAGTATGAAAAAGGTCCCCCTTACAATATGCATACTTTAAAAGTAAACAATATAAATCAAACATATTTATGAAGAAGACATTATAAAACATTATGCATTTAGTTTTAGCATTGATGCCTAGATACTTGAAGCTTATAGCTTAGATATTTACCCCATATAAAACTATTTGCCCTATTAAAAATAAGCAGGGAGTATAAAATTAATTTTCAAATAATTTTCATTTTCATTTTTCTTTTAATATTTTCCCCTTTTTGGCATCAAGAAAAGGGCTAAGTAAAATGTAAAACAATTTGAGCTTTATCTCCCCCTTTTAATAAAAATAAAAATAAAAAATGGGCATAGTATTAATAATTTTGCAATTTAACGCACAAAAATGGTATAACTGGCCATTTAAGATTAAAATGACATGTTAAACATCGTCAGACTAGGAATATCCACAAACCATTTTAGCTCGAAACAATACATAAGACCCATGGAAGATTGGAGTTCAGAATAAGTGGCTTATGGTAACTAAATGTAGTTTTGACCATGATTTCAGTCTAACTAGTTCGCATGCATATTCATATGTAATTAACGAACATGTCATGCAATGCAAAAAATGATAAAAACAATAAGGCGAGATATAAAGAGTTTTAGTTTTGAAAAAAAATTCTTGCCATAAAAATTTGCATTTTGTGAAATATATTTCCCCATAAGATATTATAGAAATGTACTGGGGAATATGCTTACTAAAAAAGAAACTTTAACATGAATAGTTCAAGCAAGCATTATTTTTTTGGTTAAGCTTTTAAGAATAATTCAAAATATAACCAGAAAAAGCAACCATATGGATCCAAAAAAAAAACACATCACAAGATTAAAGCAAGGTCATATGGCAAAAAGCAACACAAAATATGTTGTGAGCAAAAAGAATTTATGCTTTGAACAAAAATGCCGTAGTAATTGTAAGTCCAAGCTAAAAGTAGGGTGAGCATAAGAAATAGGATTTTATAAATTTCCCCCTTTAGATTTGAATGTTAGCTTAGATGAAATGAATTGCTTATACTAAACAAAGATTAATTTCATTAAGCATGCTAAGTAGTATAAGCAATCATTTCAAATCTTTTAAAACAAATATACTGGATATTTATCAAACTATTTTATCATTTGACCAGTATAGTCTCCCTATGGAACACAAATGCATGAGAAGATAGATATTAAGGCATATACTAGTGCTCACAACCGAGAATAGTCCATATCTAATCATAGTGGATATAATGTTCAGGGTTTTCAGAAGAGCCTCAATAATCAAAAAGCTAAACACGATGCATATGAGTCCTTTATGCTCTTTCTCTAGGGATAGAGCTCAGCACCCCTATATATGTCCTGCATGCAATAGTAATCAAGGATGAAGATCAGATTTCCATCCACTTTATAGCCATCCTTTAAAATAAAGTCCAGCATGCAATTCACAATAGTGCAGTAGCCATGCAGTTGGAGTTCCAGATTAAAGATGCAATCTAGTAGTTCAAATAATAGTTCATACAAAATATAAACCATCCATCAAAGAAATTTAATCAATTAGTACATTATGGATAGTATGCTGCAGTGCTGTACTCGTATGGGCATATAGGCATAAAATATGATTATGAGAGCATTTAATAGATATAGCCATGAAAGATAAATGCTCCCCCTCAGTTATGTACTCTACTCATTACCATCTTATGCCTTTATCTTTTAATTTTTTAGCCAAGTGCCTTAGATTTTCAATGATTTAGACTTGGCTTTGAAAGTTTAGGCTTAGAGGACCAAAAGGTCACAATGAACATTTTTTTAGGTGTACCAAGCCTATTTTTCCTCTTTTCTTATGAATCTTAACGCGTGAGAGGCACGAGTTTGAATGGCTTTCCACGTGATTGTTCATGCATAGGTTTCTTTGAAATTAAAACCTAGTGCAAATATCTTAGCTATCCAACGCATTCAAAAGCTCTTGTAGATTTAATTTATAGTTGAGAGCTTATGAAATGAGTATGAATAAATACTCTTAAAAAATAAATTACTACTAAGTTCAAAAAAATATTTTGGAGAAATAGGACAATATTAAAAATATTTTTGTGCTACCGAATATGTCCCAACAGATTACGCAAAGAGCAATTAGGAGAATATGAACTTTCTTAGACATTGCTCTTTGGTCATTTCTTATTTACCACAATTGGAAAGTGTTCTCTAAAATATAATCATAAGTTTGAGCAGGGATATAAACCAATGAAAAGGAAGAAGCTTTGCCAGATATGATAGTGTTTGGCAAAGATTTCCTATGGGGGAGATGAACCAAAGTTGAATCCCTTAGAGAATTCCCCCTAATTTGGTTTAGAAAATATGTCCTTTGATAAGCACTTAAAAGATTAGGAATTTACGATAATTAGTGCTTATAACCAGAGTGATGACAAGATATGATCAAGGATTTTATGTTAAAAAATGAGCTTAGGAATAAGTAATATATATATATATATATATATATATATATATATATAAGATTGATTTCCCAAAGCTTGATTTTTTGCAATGGACAAAAATGCTTAACTTAAGATTTTCATATTTAAGCAAGGGTTAAGCATTCAGAATTATTTACCAAGAAAGAATGCCTTTGTCCAATTGGAAGTGGATTTTACTTGAGCATGCTTTTGAGATATTTTCCAAGATATGATTATTTGTATTTTTCATCTCAGTAATATAAGATTCTTGATATTATAATCAGTTAAGCTTTTACCTTTACTTTGGAGAAATTGAAAGAATGATATAGTTTGGACCAAAGTGCTATCTAAGCAGATGCAATTGAAATTCCTTTTCACTTCAAAAGTTAGCGTGCTATAGCCAATATTTTCATATTTTACCCAACCATTATGATATAAATTCTTTAAGTTTAGATTGGATAAATTACTTGAATTTTTATATTGGCTTGATTTTCTAAATATCTTAGTATACGAAAATAGTGTATAGTGAATGCATATACTAAGTCTTGACATTTTGGATACAACCCACTTCCTAAGCCTTTTAATCATCACTACTCCTAAACTTAAGAGCTAAGGAAGGATTAAGCAATTAAGTAATTCCTATTTGAACCCTTCCCAATTAAGTAATTCCTATTTAAACCCATCCTTCCTATTGTCTTAAGGGATTTGCCTTCATGATTATCCACCTCATTTCCTTGTTTAATCCTTTGGCACCTCTAAATGGACAAGTGTATCTAATGTGCCCTTTCATTTTGCAAAATAAGCAAGTTTTACATCTATATGAAGGATCATGCTTATTTATTCTATTTTTGCATGATTAGGCATAAAAATGATGATGCGATTCATAAGCTAAATATGAGCCCTTTTTGAAAATATTTTTCTTTTTAACTCCTAGGGGTTTATCATGATTATTCTTTTCATCTTTCCCTTTTGGTGTACTTCCTAAATCATCTTCCATTTCTCATTCTAGGCAGATAATTTTCAATATTTTCTTAATCTTTTAATTCTCTAGAGTGGGACAATATTCTTTTAATTCTTTTAAATGTTTCGCCAGCTTTTTGTTTTCATTCTTCAAAAATATTTTATTCTTAGATATCCTAACTAGAAATTTATGCATTTCAAATGAAGCATTTTCTAGTTTATTATAAGGAAGCATGCTAGCATAATTGAATTTTGTTAGCCTTATAAGGCTTAACATCTTGTTTTCATGCTACCAAACAAGTAGAACTTAACATATTTTGTTAAGTGATGTCATTTCAGGATTCAATGATGAATGCAACGACAAGTGTTCATAAGGACTCATGAAAGCTTACATTTCAAAGAAGGATGATCAATATGAAGCTTAAAACATGGATTCAAAAATGGATCTAAAGAAAAAGTTTGAAGATCATGAAAGCATGGGGATTAAATAAAACTTGATTAAAGTTCAAAAAAAGATGAAACAAGCATAAAGACCTCACGGAATTCAAGAATTGAAAATTTGAAAGAGTATAGAAAATTTCATATAAGTACTTCAAAGAACTTCAATATGGATGCATGAAGCTCTTAGGTAATATCTTGGACCTAAACACCTTTTAACATACTTGGAAAATATTTTTATAATGTTAAAAAATTATTTCAAAAATGTTAGAATCATTTTTGGAATGAAAAGCACCAAAAAGAGGATTTTCCAATTGCTGTCATTTTTCATACATCCGCATTAAAGTGCATTTTAATCTATCAAAAACTCTTTATTTTAAAAAATGTTCAACATGAAAGTTGTAGGATTTTATCTTAGCTTTCCCTTGACACCAAGATTGTAAAATTTAAAGTTACACAAAAAAATTTATGGCCAAACAATTGAAGGGTGCTCAAAGCTTACAGCTTGACAGGCGCCTGTCCATGTTCGTATAGACGTCTATCTATGCACTTTAAGACGCCTATCCATGTTTAGTTAGGTGATTGACACCTTGCTTTCCCTTTAATTTAACTAGACAGCTGACTGCCAAAAAGGGACAGTCAACTGTCTTGCGGCAGATTTTGAATTTTTATAGCGGACAAATTTTTTAAATGAGGTTGCTTGCAGCTCAAACTTTGTGAAAACTTGGGGAATGCTCTAAGTCATTTGGGGATCAAGTTACATACTTTTACAATTCTATAAATATGCCTCAAATATCATTGAATGAAAAAACCAAGAACCAAGAATTAAATTCAGCATTCAAAATCTCTCTCAATTGCTCTCAAATTCTCAAGGCTCTCAACTTGCACGAAGCTTACTGAGTTCTTGGTGATTCTAATCACCAATCTTGTGCTACAAATTCTAAATATTTCAATCATTGAAAGAATTAATCAATGATATACTCCCTTGAGGTTCAAGTTAAATTCCATATTGTTATTTACTTCGAAGTATATTATAGTGCTGAATTGTTGTGCTAATAAGCTCTTAGTGTGAGCAATTCTTTGTATACAAATATTTGATTTGTTTCTTGTAGTTTGATGATTCCAAGGATTGTTTGGGTCATTGGCTAAGCAAGTGAATATTTTTAGAGAGGCGGTCTCTGGCCTAATTGAAGGAGTGACCGAACGAGGGTAAATCGTTTGGAGAGGCGGGCTCTAGCCTATTGAAGGAGTGTGTAAACAGTATTGTTCCGCCTAGCAAAGGAACAAAATTTAGTAATCCTTTGGTGGTTTGCCAAAGGAGAGGACGTAGGCTAGGTATAAGCCGAACCTTGTAAAAATCCTAGTATCACTCTTTCTCTCCCTTACTCTTTATTTTCAACACATTTAAATTGTGTGGATGGTTTAATTGATAATCATATATACTACATATATTTGGAAATCAAGTAAACTTAAAGTCTAATTTTGATTTGGGCTGTGGAAACTAAAAGGGAGTACGTTGGTTAAACCATACTTTGCGGAAGCCACAAAAGGGAGTACGTTGTTGGTTAAACACCCAAAGATAAGTTAACTAAGAGTTTATTTGAATTATGATATTTGGAAAGAATGATTAGGATGTTGTATTGAATATCAAATTGAGAGACTAATTTCATTAATACACGACTTTATATCAGTAAACATAAATTATCATTCACTACAAGGCTTGGTTCAAATTCATATCCACAGGGCTTATATAAACAAACAAACCATCTCAAGTTCTTATATTACCCAAGTGCTGTATATTTTCATCTTAGTTTGGTTGTTTGCTTTCAAATTGTGGTTGATTGGTTTGGTTGAATGATTTGATGTTTGTATGGTTATGGATTAAATAAAAAAATAAGTTTTTGTTGAAAGTTTGAAGAAGCAACAACAAGTTGATTTAAAAGAAAGTTTAAAATCCAATTCAACCCCCCCCCCTCTTGGGACTACACCTTGCTTTTCAATTGGTATTAGAGAGGGGTTATAGAAAATCTTAATTAGTAGTTATAAAAAGATTTTAATGGCTCATTTAGGCGTAGCTTCCTTTGGAGAGGGACAATCTTCAACTAGGCCTCCTATCTTTTGTGGACATAACTACACCTTTTGGAAAAAAACAAATGCAAATCTATCTTCAAACTATGAATTGGAAAGCTTGGGAGGTTGTTATGGATGGTGACCAAATTCCCTTTAAACTAGCTGATGGAAAACAAGTTACCAAGGAGAAAAATGCTATGACAGACTTAGATCATAAGATGTTGTAAGTTAACTGTAGTGTATTAAATGCTTTATATTGTGCTTTAGATTCTAATGAGTTGAATAGAGTAATGGCTTGCAAATCCACTAAGGAAATATGGGACAAGCTGGAAGTCACTTACAAAGGCACTATAGATGTTAGGGATAATAGGATTGATATGCTTACAAGTGAACATGAAGTTTTTAAGGAGAAAAACAAAAAGGCCATGAAAGCCACTACTTAGGACAATATGAGTACAAGTAGTTCAGAAAATGAATCAAGTGACCAAGAGGTTGCCTACACATGCTTTATAGCTTGAGACAATGAGGAAAGCTCCTCATCTAAATCTTTAAATAATTCTTGTAGTGATGAATCCAATGATGAGTGTATGTTATCTTATGATGAATTACAAAATGATTCATTCAAACTTCATAAGATGCTAATTAAAGTTACTAAACAAAACAAATCATTAAAAAATAAGAATGAAGGTATAATGAAAGAGTTAGAATCCCTTAGAACTGCTGAAAGAGAAAAGGATTCAAGAATCAAGAAAATAGAAAGTAAGGAGTTAGAATATAAAAATCTTACTGAAAAAGAAAAAGACTTGAAAATCAAAGAACTAGAAAGCAAGAATGAAAAAATGATAGAAGACCTTCGATCCCTATCCTCTATGGTATATGAGAAAAATATATATATTTCTGAATTAGAAGATAAAATAAGAAAATTATCTCAAGAATTAGAGAAATCACTAAAGAAGGTTGACAACAAGAAAGAGATAGAGATAAATGATCTCAAAATTGAAGATAAAGAAAAAAACATTTATAACTTCAAAAAGGAAAGGCAAACTTTGACAAAATGATAGGCTTACAAAGGATGACGTTAAACAAAGAGGGTATTGGATTTAATGGGGTTGAAAATAAAAAGAAAAAGAATCTTTACATGAGTTGTTTTTCGAAAA